>NW_021618543.1:190892-199813 GCF_004785775.1 Grammomys surdaster | reverse complement strand
GCCTTGACTGTCCAGATTTAAAAAATTAAGGGTAAAAAGTGCTATAGAAATGGTTACTCGTGGCACTGAGGGTAGAGCCTCCTCGACTCCCCCTTTTTGTTTTATTAGATAAGACTTAAGAGTGCGATGAGCCCATTCTATAATGCCTTGTCCTTGAGGGTTATAAGGGAGACCCGTCAGATGGGTCACCTCCATTTGGCGACAAAATTGTCCAAACTTTTGAGAAGTGTAAGCTGGTTAAAGTAAACTGTGTTTGTATAAATAACTGTAAAATTTGACCAAAGGTAGGTCCTTCTGACTGTCCAACACTGGGACAGACTCCTCAATGTTCACCAAAGAGACATCCTCACCACTCTCCACCACAGGGACATCCTTCCCACTGTCCACCAAAAGGACATCCACCTCACTGTCTACCACAGGGACATCCTCTTCACAGTACATCACAGGGACATTCTCCCCACTCTCCACCATAGGGATGTGCTCTCCACTGTTCACCACCATGACAACCTCCCCACTGTCTTCTTCAGGGACATCCTTCCCTCAGTCCACCACAGGAATATTCTCCCCACTGTCCATCACAGGGACATCCTTCCCACTGTCCACCACAGGAAATGTCCTTCCAACTGTCCATCACAGAGACATCCTTCTCACTTCCCAGCACAGGGACATCCAACCCACTGTATACCTCAGAGACACCCTACCCACTGTGCGCCAAAGGGACATCCTCCTCACTATCCACCACAGGGGCATCCTCCATAATCTTCAGCACAGGGATGTGCTCCACACTTTCCAAATGAGAGATATCTTCCCCATTGTCCAACACAGGGACTTCTCACTCATTGTCCAACACAGGTACACCCCCCCTCACTGTCCACTACAGGGACATCATCCCCACTGTCCACCATGGTAATGGGCTCCTCAAAGTCCAACACAGGGACATCCACCTTACTGTCCACCACATGAACATCCTCCCCCCATCCATAACAGGGACATTCTCCTCACTGTCCACCACTGAGAAATACTCCCTACTGCCTACCCCAGCTACATCTTCCTGAGAGTCCACCACTGTTGTTCAAAACTGGTGCGGGGCATGGGGCGGGTCAGGTGCGCCCATGCCCTGTGGCTGACACAGTCCCTGGAACTGCGGATGCAGAGGAGAGAAGGAGCAGCACAGATGGCTGGGATGAGGAGAGCAGAGACCCAGCGTGTGTGGCAGCCATGGCTGAGTCCCCGGGGCAGACTGTGAAGGTGCAGGGACCGCTGCTGCAGGGGAGAGCCCCACAGACTGCTGGAGCAGGGAGAATGCCCTACAGACCGCTGCAGCAGGGAGCGCCAGGAGGGCAGGGGAGGGTTTCCCTGGTGTGAGTTTCCCACTTACACAAAGAGAGTCCAGAATTCCAGGAGACACGTGGAATCGAAGATATGGAAGTTTTATTGTCATGATGACTGTATCTGAATGGCATGCTTTCCCATAAAATGCCAGGAGGGGCTCCCTTATATTGGGGAGTGAGGAAAAAAGAGGGGCTAGGTCCAATAGGTAATATGTAAATCTTGAGACAGAGACCTGTTTCACACCCTCTACCTGTGCCTTATATGACCCACTGCATGTTAGGTCTCTGGGTTCTGGAGGCGTGTCCAAACACTCCAGGATTTCTACAGCCTCACACACCACAGTGACATCCTTCCCACTATCCACCAAAGGGACATCCTCCTAACTGTCCATCACTGGGATGTTCTCCCCACTGTCCACTAGAGGGATGTCTTCCCCATACACCAAAAGTATGTCTCCCACACTGTGAACCACAGGGACACCCTCCCCACTGTCCACCACAGAGATTCCATTCCCAAATATCAACCAGAGGGACATCCTCTTCAGTGTCTAGCACAGGTAGGTCCTCCACACTGTCCAACACTGGGACAGACTCCTCAATGTTCACCAAAGAGACATCCTCACTACTCTCCACCACAGGAACTTCCTTCTCAATGGTCATCACAGAGACATCCTCATCACAGTCCACCATAGGTACATCCTCCCCACTGTCCACCGCAGGCAAATCGTATACAGTGTCCAGAACAGTGACTTCCTCCTGATTGTCCAACACAGATATGTGCTCCTCACTGTCCACCACACAGATGGACTCTTCACGGTACTGCACAGGAACATCCTCTCCAATGTCGACCACAGGATCACCTCCTGACTGTCCACGAAAGGTATATCCTCCTCAATGTCCATCAGAGTGACGTCCTCCTCACTGTCCTTCAAAGGGACATCCTCCTCACTATCCATCACAGGAACATCCCCCCCACTGTCCACCACAGGAACTTCCTCCTGACTGGCGAACAGAGAGACATCCTCATCACAGTCCACCACAGGTACATCCTCTCCACTGTCCACCACAGGCAAATCCTCTACAGAGTCCACCACAGTGACTTCCTTCAGACTGTCCAACAGAGATATGTGCTCCTCACTGTTTACAACAGGGATGTTACTCCACTGTTACCTACAGGACCATACTGCTCACTGTCCTCCACAAAGACATCCTCCCCACTGTCCCCCAGAGAGACCTCTTCCCCACTTTCCACCACAGGACTCTCTCTTCATTAATCAGCACAGGGATATCCTCCTCACTGTCTTCAAAAGGGACATCCTCCACACTGTCCACAACTGGGACATCCTCCTCACTATCCACCACATGATCATCCTCCCTACTGTCCACCACAGGGACATCCTCCTCACTGCCCACCACAAGGAAATCCTCCTGACTGTCCACCACAGGGATATCCTCCCCATTGTCATCCACAGGTATGTGCTCCTCACAGTTCAAAACAGGAACAAAATCCCCACTCTGCACCACAGTGACATCATTCCCCACTGTCCAAAACAGGGATATCCTCCTCACTATCAAACCCATGGAAATGCCCCCAAAGTCCAGCACAGGGACATACTCCTCACTGTCCTCCACAGGGATGTTCCCCCACAGTGAACCACAGGGACGTCATCCCCTGTCCACTACAGGAACATCATTTCCCACTGTCAAAACGTGTCATCCTCCTCACTGTTCACCATGGGGACATACGCCCCACTGTACACCACAGGGACATCCTCCGAACTGTCAACCACAAGTTCATCATCCCCACTGGCTAAGACAGGGAGAGCTTCCTCGCTCCCCAGCAGATGTACATCCTCCCCACTGTACACCACAGGAACTGCCTCAACACTGTCAACCTCCAGGAATTTCTTCCCACTGTCCACCACAGGAACATTCTTCACACTGTGCACCAAAGGAACACCCTCCTCATTGTCCATCACAAGGACGTACTCCCCAATGTCCTCCACAGGAATATCTTTTCAAATTCTATCATTGTGGAATCCTCCTTACTTTCAACCACAGGGACATACTGCCCACTGTCCTCCACATGAAATATCCTCCCCAAACTCCCCTACAGGAATGTCCTCCTCATTGTCCGAAACAGTTACATCTTCCCCATAGTCCATCACAGGTACATCCTCCCCACTGTCCACCACAGGGAAATCCTACCTACTGGCTATAACAGGGACATCCTCTTCACTGTCCATCACATGGACATCCTCCTCACTGTCCACCACAGGAACATCCTCCCCAATGTCCACCAGAGATATTGCCTCCCCACAGTCCACCACAGGGGCATCCTCCTTACTGTCCACTATAGGGATGGCATCCTAACTGTCCTCCACAATGATATTTTCCCAACTCCACCACAGGGACATACTTTCCACTGTTCACCACAGGGAAATACTCCCAACTGTCCTCCATAGGGACGTCCTCCTGATTGTATACCACAGAGAGATCCTCCATACTGTCCACTACAGGATCTTCCTCCTCACTGTCCACCACAGGGACCTCCTTTCCACTGTCCATCATAGGGAATCTTCCTCTCTCTCCAACACAGGGACATCCTTCTCTCTGTCCACCACAAGGATAACATTTCCCACTGTCCACAGAAGGGACATAGTCCTCACTATACACCACAGAGAAGTCCTTACCACACTCCACCACAGGAACAGCATCCTCACTGTACACCAGAGGTACGCTCTCCCCACTATCCAACACAGCGTCAGCTTTCTCACAGTCCAACACAGGTACATCCTCCATACTGTCTACCACATGGAAATCCTCACCCCATCCATCACAGGGACATTCTCCTCACAGTTCACCACAGGGACATACTCCCCATTGTCCAGCACAGGTACATCCTCTCAACTGTCTTCCACAAGGTCATTCTCCCCACTGTCTACCACAGGGACAGCCACCTCACTGTTCATCACAGTGATAGCTAACCCCTTCCACACGGGACATTCTCACTGTCCACCACAAGGACATCCTACCCAAAGTTCACCACAGGTGCATCTTCTCTACTGCCCACTAAATTGACGTCCTCCTCATGGTCCATCAAAGGACATCCTTTCTCTGTCCACCACAGGGATGTCCTCCCCACTGTCCATCAAGGGATGCTACCTCACTGTGACCACAGGGATGTCAACCCACTGTCCACCACAGTGCTGTCATTTTCTACTGTCAACCAGAGGGACATCCTTCTCACTATCCACCAGAGACACACTCCTCACTGTCCACCAAAGGAACACTCTCACAACTGTCCACTGCAAGGTCATCCTCCCCACTGTTTACAACAGGTAAGGCCTCCTCACTGTACACCACAGGGATATCCTCCACACTGTCCACCACAGGGATGGACTACTCACTGTCTACATCAGGGTCATCCTCTCCACTGTCCACCCAAAGACGTCTTTCCCACTGTCAATCACAGTGACATCCTCCTCACAGTACATGACAGGTACATCCTCACCAATTTCCACCACATGGACGTCTTACTCAAGTCCATGACATGGAAATCTACCCAATGTCCACCACAGGGACATCCTCCTTAGAGTCCTCCACATGAATGTGATCCTCGGTGTCCAAAACAGCGACATCCTCCCCACAGTACACCACAGGGACATCCTTCCCACTTTCCACAACAGGGATATCCTCCACAATGTCTACCACAGGGACGTCCTCCCCACTGTCCATCAAAGAGACATCCTCCCCAATGTCCACTACATGGACCTCCACTCCACTATATACCACAGGGACAGCCTCCTCATTGTCCACAACAGGGACATTGTCCACACTGCCAACCACCGGGAAATCCTCATCACTTTTCCCAAGAGGGACCTCCTCTAAACTGTCCACCATAGGGCCGTCTTCCCCACTGTCCATCACAGGGACATCGTTCCCACATTTCAACATAGGGACATCCTTCTCCATGTCTACCACAGGGACCTGCACCCCACTGTACACCACAGGGACAGTCTCCTCACTGTCCACAACAGGGACATTCTCCCCATACACTACCACAGGAACATCCTCCCCACTGTCCACCACTGAGACATCATTACACAGTGAACACCAGAGGGATATCCTGCCAACTGTCAACCACAAGGTCATCCTTCCCAATGTCCACCAGGGATGTTTCCTAACTGTTCAACACAGGTACATCCTCCACACAGTTCAACAAAGGGATGTCATTTGCACTGTCCATCACAGTGACATCCTACTACTGCCCTCCACAGGGACATCTTCCCCAGAATCCACCACAGGGACACCCTCCCCACTGTCCGACTCTAGGGTGTCCTCCTCACTGTCCATATCAAGGACATATTCCCAAGTGTCCACCACAGGGACATCCAAACCATTCTCCACTTCAGGGACATACTCTACAGAGTCCACCACAAAAATATCCTCCCCAATGTCCACATAGGAATGTGCTACTCACTGTTCAAAACAGGGACATCCTCCCCACTGTTGACTACAGGGACATCAATTCCTATGATCACTACAGGGAAATCCTCCCTACTGTCCACCACAGGGACATCCTCCTCACTGTCCACCATAGGGATGTACTCCTCAGTGTCCAAAACAGGGACACCATCCTCACTGTCCATCACATGTACATCCTGCCCTCTGTCTACCACAGGGACATCCTCCCTATTGTCCACCACAGGGACACCCTCCCCACTCTTCACCACATGGACATCCTCTTCACTGTCCACCACAGAGTTGTCCTCTTCACTGTCCACCACAGTGACAACCTCCCTACTGTCCATCACAGAGACATCCTCCCCTATGTCCACCACAGTGACAACCTACCAATTGTCTTCCATAGAGATGTGCTTCTCACTGTTCAAAACATGGAAATCCTCCCCATTGTCCACCACAGGGACATCCTCCCAACTGTCCATTACAAGGTCATCCTCCCCGCTGCCTAACACAGGGACGGCTTCTCACTGTCTAGTACAGGGACATCCTCCCCACTGTCCACCTCAGTGAGGTCTTCTCAATGTCCATCACTGTGACATCCTCCTCACATTCCACCATAGGGACATCCTGAAACTGTCCACCACAAAGTCATCCTCCCCAATGTCAACCAGAAGGACATTCTGTTCACTGTCTACCACAGGGACATCTTCCCCACTGTCCATCACAGGGATATCTTCCTCACTGTCCACCACAGTGACATCATCACCACTGTCCACCACATTGATAAGGTCATCCTCCCCACTGTCATCCACAGAGACATCCTCCTCCCTGTCTGCCAGAGGGACATCCTGCCCACTGTCCACCACATGGGTATCCTCTCCACACTCAAACACAGGGAAGTGCTTCTCACTGTCCAAACAGGGACATCCTCCTACCGATCTGCCACAGGGACACTCTTCCCCATGTCCACCACAGGGTTGTCCTCCCCAATGTCCACCACATGGATGTCCTCCCCAATGTCCACAACAGGAGTGTCCTCCCCACTGTCTACCACAGGCACATTCTTGCCACTGTCCACCACAGGGACACTCTCCCCACTGTCCACAACATGGATGTTTTACTCACTGTCCATGACAGGCACATCATCCCACTGTCCACCACAGGCTCATCACCCCACTACCCACCACAGGGACATCCTCCTCACTCCACCAGAGGGACATCCTGCCCACCATCCTCTACATGGATATGATCCTCTCTGTTCAAAACAGGGACATCCTCCCTACTGTCCACCACAGGGACATCCTCCTCACTGTCCATCACAGCAACAGCTTTTTTCCTCTCCACCACTAGGATGGCCTCTTCACTGTCCACCATTCAGATGGCCTCCACACTGTTCTTCACTAGGATATTCTCCCCACAGTTCACCACAGTAATGGCCTCCTGACTGTCCACCACAGGTATATCTGCCTCAATGTCCACCAAGAAGATGTCCTCCCCACTGTACTTCATTGTGCCCTTCCCCCAGCCTTGAGCAGGCCTAAGAGATGAGACCTTGTTTACCACAATAGACCAAACAATAGGACTCTGGCTGGAGGCATTTCCTGCCCTTGGTGAGGTAGTGCTTGCTTTGGCCTTGCCGCCTTTCTGTCTGCCTGTAGCCTGGTACACGAGCTGAGAAGAATAGACTGCCTGCTGAGCTTGCTTTGAGACATCTCCGCCCGCAATTACCTATGGATTCCTCTCAGCTCCAGCAGGATGGTTTCTGCTCACCCCCAGCGCTCGCCCCCAGCCTGATGAAGCCAGAAGGAACTCTGGGGGTGGAGGTGGGTTACCACCTTTAAATTGAAAGCTGAACATTAAAGCATTGAGCCTCGATCAGAAACCTTTGTCCTGGCTTCATCTCTTCCCGCCCTTCTGTCCCTTCCCAGCCTCTCTTTCAGGTGAACCTGGTCGTCTGTAGCTGCTGGACGGCAACACTTCATAGGGGCATTCTCCTCACTGTCCAACACAGGGACATCCTCCCCATTGTCATCCACAGATACATCCTTCTCACTGTCTACCACAGGTACGTCTTGCCCACTGTTCTCCACATGGGCATCTTGCCACTTTCTAACATAGGGATGTGGTTCTTATGGTTCAAAACAGGGACATTCTCCTATCTGCCCACCACAGGGACACCCTCCTCAATGTCCACCATAGGGATGTCCTCCCCACTGTCCACCACAAGGACATCCTCCCCAATGTTAACAAGAGGGGCACCCTCCCCACTATCTACCATAGGTACATACTTCACACTGTCCATCACAGGGACATCCTTCCCACTGTCCACCACAGGGACATCCTTCCCACTGTCTTCCATGTGGATGTGATCCTCTCTGTCCAAAACAGGAAAATCCTCCTCAGTGTCCACCACAGGGACATACTCTCCACTGTCCACCACAGGCATATTGTCTATACTGTCCACCATAATGACATCCTCACCTCTGTCCTCCACAGGAACATCCTCCACACTGTCCAGGTGGAATGGCCTCCTCACTACCACCACAGAGACATCCTCACCACTGTCCACCACAGGGACATCATCCACACTGTCCACCAAACAAACATCCTCCTCACTGTCTATCACAGTGACATCTATCCCACTGTCCAAATATGGACATGCTCCTTACTGTCCATCAGAGGGATATCCTCCTCATTGTCCACCAAAGGGTCATCCTCCTCCCCATCATCCACCACATGAACTTCTTACTCACTATCCATCAGAGGGACATCCTGCTCACTGTCTTCAACATGGATGTGATCCTCTATTGCAAAAATATGGACATCACCCCACAGTCCACAACAGGGTCGTCCTTCACACTGTTCACAACATGACTTTCTCCTTACTGTCCACTACAGGGACATCTTGCCCACTCTTCACCGCAGGGATGGCCTCCACACTGTACACCACTGGGACAGCCTCCGCAATGTCTTGCACTGTGACATCCTACCCACATTCTACCACAGTAACGACCTCCTGACTGTCTATTACAGGTATATCCTCCCCAGTTTCCACCACACAGATGTCCTCACCACTGTCCTTCACAAGGAAATCCTCCTCTCTGTCCACCACAGGGACATCCT
>NW_021618543.1:189202-190882 GCF_004785775.1 Grammomys surdaster | reverse complement strand
GTCCTTCACAAGGAAATCCTCCTCTCTGTCCACCACAGGGACATCCTGCCCACTGTCCACCACTTGGGCCTCCTCCCCACTCTCCAGCAAAGGGATGTTTTCCTCACTGTCCAAAACAGGGACATCTTCCCCACTGTCCATCACAGGTACATCCTCCCCAGTGTCCACAACATGGACATACTCTTCACTGTCCAACACAGGTACATGCTTCCCTCTGTAAACCACAGTGTCAGACTCTTAATTGTCCACCACAGGGACATCCTTCCCACTGTCCACCACATGGATGGCCTCATCACTGTCCACCATGGGTATAGCCTTCCCATTGTTCACCACAGGAACATCCTCCCAACTTTACACCAAGGGGACATCCTCCCTATGTCCTCAAAAGGATGTCCTCCCCACTGTCTACCACAGGCACATCTTTCTAGCTTTCCAAAACAGGGATATCCTCCCCACTGTCTACTACAGGGACCCCCTCCCCACTGTCTACCACAAGGATACCTTAGTGAATGTCAATGTTATGGACATCCTCCCCACTGTGCATCACAGGGACAACATCCCCACTGTCCACACCAGGGACATCCTCCTCACTTGTGGGGCAGTAGGCTATGAGAAAGCCAGAAAGCTTGGTAGAAATCTTTGAAGCCCCAGAGACCTTGGCCTGAAGAGGGTCAGCAGGACGGGAGGTTGCTTCGGATTTCCCAGGCCATATATGGCCCTCTTAGCTTCTGCTTCCCACAAAGAGGTCCGTGGCCTTTACCACGTAGGGTAACACCTCCATGCAAATAAGGCATCCCCAAGGCCTCAAGCAAAACCAATAGAGGTTACCTGTTCTCACCCCAGAATTGTATATATACCCCCAAAGCTAAAAGTAAAGAACTACTGCTGTCGGAGTGCTTTCGTCAGTCGCCGGCTATACTGCGCATTTCAAAGGACAACTCTCCTCTCTCCTCTCCTGTCATCAGGAAGAGCAAACTAAGAGAGCTGTAACACTTTTCTTCCATGGGCTCTCATGAGCTACCCCAGGAGAGAGGGAACTGAAAGAGCTGGTAACACTCTCCTGCATTTGGAGGCTGGGGCGGAGGTCCAGCTCCGCGCGACTGGAAAGTGTGCTGTGCCGTGGTTCACAGCTATGCTCTCTCCACTGCTGCCACCCCTGCCTCTGGGCTGCCGAAGGCCCTGGGCCGGCTCGGCCAGCGCCTTCCACGCCCTGACCCCAGAGTCTGTGCCCCCACCCCCGCGGCCCAGCCTGGAATGGACGCCCACCGCCGCAGCACCTCCTCCTGCCCGGGCGGCCCGTGACCGCCTCTGCCGCCCTGCCAGCCGCCGCCGCCCCCGGTGCCCTGCGGCGTTTCCTCCAGTCACTCTCCCAGGTCTTGTGGTGCTTCTGCTCGTGCCAGCATGCCCGCCTGCAATTCCTAGGCGTGAGCAGTGTCCGACACGCACTCTCTGCCATAGAGACATTCTCCCCCATTGTCCTCCATATGGATGTGATCCTCACTGTCCAAAACAGGGACATCTTCCCCATTTCCAGCACAGGGGCAACCTCCTGTCTGTCCACCAGAGGGATATCCTTCACACTGTCCACCACTGGGACATCCTCCCTACTGTCCACCACAGGAACAGAATCCTCATTGTACACCACAGAGATATCCTCCCCAGTGTCAACCACAGGGAAAT
>NW_021618543.1:154921-189102 GCF_004785775.1 Grammomys surdaster | reverse complement strand
ATCCTCCCCACTGTCCACCACAGGGACTGCCTCGTCAGTCGACCACCTGGAAATCCTCAATATCCATAACATGAAGAGCTTTCTGACTGTCCACACAGGGAAATCCTCCCTACAGTCCACCACAGGGACGTCCTCCCCACTGTACTCACAAGGACATCCTTCTCAATGTCCACCACAGGGGCTTGCTCCACATGGTCTTTACAGGGACATCCTCCACACTGTCCACCAAAGTGACATCCTCCCCATTGTCAACCATAACTACATCCTCCCCACTGTCCATCACAGGGATATCTTCATCACTGTCCATCACAGGGATAAACTCCCCACTCTCCACCACAGGGACATCCTCCCCACCGTCTATCAGAGATGTGCTCCTCACTGTTCAAAAAAGGGACAATCTCCACACTGATCATCACAAGAACATAATTCCCCACTGTCCACAAGAGGGATATCCTGCAAACTGTCCACCACAGGGAAGTCTTCCCCACAGTCCACCACATGGACAGATTCCTCACTGTCCAACATAGGGACATCCTTCCAACTCTCACCGCAGGCACAGCCTCCACATTGTCCAGCACAGGGTCATCCTCCATAATGTCCACCACAGAAATGTGCTCCTTGCCAGGTGGTGGTGGCACACGCCTTTAATCCCAGCACTTGGGAGGCAGAGTCAGGTGGATTTCTGAGTTTGAGGCCAGCCTGGTATACAGAGTGAGTTCCAGGACAGCCAGGGCTACACAGAGAAACCCTGTCTCGAAAAAAACAAAAAAAATGTGCTCCTCACTGTCCAAAAGAGTTACATCATCTCCACTGTCCACCACAGGGTAATTCTCCAGACTGTCCAACACAGGGACATCATCCCCAATCTCAACCAGAGGGTTGTGCTCCTCACTATCCAAAAGAAAGACATCTTCCCCACTACTCATCACAAGTACATCCTTCCCACTGTTCAACACAGGGATGGCATACTCACTGTCCACTACAGTGACATCCTCCCTACAGTGCACCACAGGGACTGCCTCCTCATTGTTCACCATGGTGATATCCCCTGCACTGTCCACCACAGGTACATGCTCCCAACTTTCAATCACAAGATCATCCTCTCCACTGTCTACCACAGGGATGGCCTCCTCACTGTCCACCACAGGGTTTTCTTCTCCACAGTCCACCAGGGACAGCCTCCCCACAGTCTACCACATGGACATTGTCTCCATTGTCCACTACAGGGACATTCTTCCCAATGTCAAACATAGAAACATGCTACACACTGTCCACCACAGGGTTGTCCTTTCAATGTCCATCGGAGTGACATCCTCCTCACTCCCCATCACAGGGATATTTTCCCCACTGTCCATCACAGTAAAATCCACATCACTGTATACCACAGGGACATCCTCCCCACAGTCCTCCACAGGGATATCCTCCCCACAGTCCATCACAAGGATATCCTCCCAACTATCCACCAAAGGGACATTCTTCTCACTGTCTATCACAGGGATATACCCTTCACTGTCCATCACAGTGACATCCTTGCAAATGTCCAACACAGGGATGGTCTCCCAATTATCCACAACAGTGACATCATCCCCACTGTCCACCACAGGAACATATACCTCATTTTCCACCTAGGGACAACCTCCCCACTGTCTACCACAGGGATGTGTTCCTCACTGTCCAAAACAAAGACATTTTATCCACAGTCCATTACAGGTACATCCTCCCTAATGTCCACCACAGAGACATCCTCCAAATTGTCAACCACAGGGACCTTCTCCCCACTTTACACCATAGGGATATCCTCCCCACTGTCCAACATGGGGACATTCTCCCTATTGTCCACTACAGGCACATCCTCACCACTATCCACAAGATCACTCACCCCTATGTCCACCAGGGAACTCCTACTCACTGTCTACCACAGGAACATCCTCCAGACTGTCCACCACTGGGGTGTCTTCCTGAATGTCCACCAAAGGGACATCCTCTTCAATGTACATCACAGGAACATCCTCCCTACTGTCCTCCACAGTGATGTCCTACCCACTGTCTACCACAGGGATGTCACCCCCGCTGTGATCCACAGGGGCATCCACCCACTGATCAACATAGCTACATCATTCCCCACTGTCCACCAGAGGGACATCCTCGTCACTCTCCACCACAGGGAAGTACTCCCCACTATCCACCACAGACACAGCCTCCTCACTGTCCACCACAGAGATATCTTACCAACTGTTCACCACAGTAACAGCCTCCTCACAGTCCACATCAGGGACCTCTTCCCCCCTGTCCACCCATGTATTTCTTTCCCACTGTCCATCACAGTGACAATCCCCTCACTGTCCACAACAGGTACATCCTCCCCACTGTCCACAATATGGATGTCTTACATAAGTCTTTGACATGGACATCTACCCCATTGTCCACTACAGGGACATCCTTCCCACTTTCTGCCACAGGGATATACACCTCAGTGTCCACCAATGGGACATCTTCCCCACAGTCTGCCACATGGATGTGATCCTCACAGTCCAAAACAGGGACATCCTCCTCACTTCCACCACAGGGACATCCTCCCCACTGTCCACCATAGGGACATCATCATCATTGTACACCACAGAGACATCCTCCCCACTGTCAACCATAGGGAAGGTCTCCTCACTGTCCACCATAGCAACATCCTCCCTACAGTCCACAACAGGATCATCCTCTGCACGATCCACCACAGGCACACCCTCCTCAATGTTCACCATCAGAACAGTCTCCCCACAGTCTACAACAGTAATGGTCTCCTGACTGTTCACCAAAGGGAAATACTCCCCACTGTCCAACACAGGGACATTCCCCTCACTGTCCACCACAGGGACCACCTCCTCAGTGTCCCACAGTCCACAACAGGGACAGCCTCCCAAATGTCCACTACGGGAAGGCCTATTCACTGTCCACCACCGGGACATCCCCCCCCCCCCGTCCACAACAGGAACATCCTCCTGACTGTCCAACATAGGGATATCATCCCCAATGTCCAGCACAGGGACATATTCCTTACTGGCCACCACCGGGACATCCTCGCCCCTGTCCACAATAAGAACAGCCTTCTGACTGTCCACCACAGTGATATCCTCCCCAGTGTCCACCACATAGACATCCTCACCAATGTCCATCAAGGGGACATCCTCTTCACTGTCCACCACAGGGACACCCCCAGCACTGTCCACCAGAGGGATATACTCCTCACTGTCCTCCACAGGGACATCCTCCCCACTGTCCACCACAAGAACATTCTCCTCACTCTCCACCACGGGAATGTCCAAAGCAGGGACGTCATCCCCACTCTCCATCAAAGGTACATCTTCCCTACTGTCCTCCACATGCATGTGTTCCTCACTGTCCAAAACAGGGACATCCTCTCCACTGTCCACCACAGGGACATCATTACCCACTGAACACCAGAGGGACATCCTTACAGCTGTTCACCACAAGGTTATCCTCCCCAATGTCCACCAGGGACCCCATACTAACTTCAAACACAGGGGCATCCTCCAGAGTGTCCACCATAGTAACATCTTCCCCACTCTCCATCACAGTGACATCCTCCTAATAGTCGATCATGGGAACATCCTGCCCAGTGTCCACCACAATGACGGCCTCCTCAATTTCCACAACAGGGATCACCTACACACTGTCCTCCTCAGTGATGTGCCCCTCACTGTTGAAAACAGGGACATCCTCCCCACTGTAAACCACAGGGACTTCATTACACACTGTCCACCAGAGGGACATCCTACCAATTGTCCACCACAATGTCATCCTCCCTAATATTTACCAGGAACCCGCAACTCACTTTCCACCACAGGGACATCCTCCAGAGTGTCCACCACAGGGACATCTACCCCAGTGACCATCATAGTGGCATCCTCCTGATTTTTCACCACAGAGACATCCTCCCCAGCATCCACCACAGGTACATCCTCCCCACTGTCCACCTATCTCACTGTCCATCTGAGGGACATACTCACAATTGTTCACCAAAGTGATGTCCTCCACACTGTCCACCACAGGGATGTCCTCCTGCTGTGACCCACAGGGACATCCTCCCCACTGTCGACCACAGTGACATCATTCTGCACTATCAACCAGAGGGACATCCTCATCACTGTCCACCACAGGGAAGTCCTCCCCACTCTCCACCACAGACACAACCTATTCATTGTCATCCAGAGTGACATCCTCCCAACTGTCCACCACATAGTCATCCTCCCCACACTCTAACACAGGGACGGCATCCTCAAGTCCACCACAGGAGTATTCTCCCCACTGCCCACCACAGGGACGTCTTTACCACTGTTGATCACAATGATATTTTCCTGACAGTGTACCACAGGGACATCTTCCCCACTGTCCATCACATGGACATCATTTTCACTGTCCATGACAGGAACATCTTCCCCACTGTTCACCACATGAACATCTTACTCAAGTCAATAACTTTGACATCCTTCCCACTGTCCACCACAGGGACATAATCCTCACTGTTCATCACAAGGGTATCCTCCCCACTGTCCTCCACATGGATGTGATACTCACTGTCAAAAACACGGACATTCTCCCCACTCTCCACCACAGGGACATCTTCCTCACCGTATACCACATGGATTCCTGCTCACTGTCCACCACAGGAACATCCTCACCACTGTCCACTACTGGGATGTTGTCCTCACTGTCCACCACAGATATATCCTCCCCACTGTTCACCACAGGTAAGGGCTCCTCACTGTCCCCCATGGCGACATCCTCCCCACAGTCCACAACAGGGACACCCTCCCCACTGTCCACCGAATGACATCCTCCTCACTGTCCATCACAGGGACATCCTCCCCACTGTCCACCACAGTGATATCCTCCCCACTGTTCACCAAAGTGAGGTCCCCCCACTGTGAACCACAGGGACATCCTCCCTACTCTCCACCACAGTCAGATTATTCCCCACTGTCAACCAGAGGGACATCCTCATCACTGTCCACTAAGGGAAGTCCTCCCCACTATCCACCACAGACACAGCCTCCTTATTGTCCAACAAAGGGACATCATCACAGCTGTTCACCACAAGGTCATCCTCCCCACTGTCTATAACAGGTAAGGCCTCTTCACCGTCCACCATAAGGATATCCTCCCGACTGTCCACCATAGGGACAGTCTCTTCACTGTCCAAGACAGGTACATCCTCCTCATGGTCCAACACATGAACATCTTACTCAAATCCGTTTCAAGGATATCTTCTCCACTCCATCACAGGAACATCCTTCCCACTGTCCCCACAGGTACATACTACTCACTGTTCTCCACAGGGACATCCTCCACACATTCCTTTAAAGGACATCATCAGCACTGTCCACAAGAGGGACATCCTCCCCGCTGTCCACCAAGGGGAAAGCCTCCTCACTGTCCACCGCTGGGATATCCTCCCCACTGCCTACAACAGGGAAGGACTCTTCACTGTCCACCTTAGGGATATCCTCCCAACTCTCCACCACATGAACGGTCTCCTCACTGTCTAAGACAGTTATGTCCTCCCCACAGTCCTTCAAAAGACATCATCATCACTGTCAACAACTGGGACATCCTCCCCACTGTCCACAACAGGAAGAGCCTCCTGACTGTCCACCATAGTGATATCCTCCCCACTGTCCACCACAGGGACATCCTCCTCACTGTCCCTCACAGTCACGTTCTCCTCACTGTCTATCACATGAATATCCTCCTCACGGTCCACCACAGGGACATCCTATTTACTGTCAACCATAAGGACATCCTCCCCACAGTCCACCAAAGGGACATCCTCCTCACTGTCCAAAACACAGACAAATTCTCCACTGTCCTCCAAAGCTCTGTGCTCCTCACAGTTCAAAACAGGGATATCCTCCCCACTGTAAACCACAGGGACCTCATTCCCTACTGTCCATCAGAGGGACATCCTCCCAACTATCCACCAAAAGTTCATCATCCAAAATTTCGACCAGGGATACTCTACTCACTCTCCATTACAGGGGCATCCTCCAGACGGTCCACCCCAGAACCATCCTGCTCACTGTCAATCACAGGGACATAATCCCCACTGTCCATCACATTGATGTCCTCCCCACTGTCCATCACAGTAAGGCATCCTCACTGTCCACTACAGGAACATCCTCCCCACTGTCCAACACAGAGAGAGCATCCTAACCTCACCCATGGAGACATCAACCCAGTGACCACCACAGGATTAGCCCCCTGAATGTTCACCACAGGGATATCCTCCCCAATGTAGAAAACAGGGACATCCTCCTCACTGTCTATCACAGGGATATCCTCCCCACTGTCTAACACAGGAACATCTTCCACACTCTCCACCACAGGAATATGTTCCTCAGTGCCCAAAACAGGGACATCTTCCCCACAGTCCATCAAATGTACATCCTCCCCACTATCCAAAATGGGGACACCTCCACATTGTCCCCCACAATGACATCCTCCCCACGATCCACCACAGGGACATCATCCTGACTATCCACCACAGGGATGTCCTCCCCAATGACCACCATAGTGACATCCTCCCCACTGTCCACCACAGGAACATCTACTCCACTGTCCACCACAGGTACATCCTCCCAACTGTCCAGCACAGGAACATCCTCACTACTGTCTACCATAGGGACATCCTCCCAAATGTCAACCACAGGGAAATCTTCCAAACTGTTCACAGGGATATTCTCCACACTCTCCACTGCGGGTCAAAACTCACACACGGGGGTTGTGAGCTGGGCACGGGGCACGCTTGTCATTTGCTACGGCTCTCCCCGGCAGGACTGAACAGCTCAGACCGCCGGCGAACTGAGCATGTGGGGAAAGAGGTAGAGCCACATGCCTTGGTGACAACAGAGTCTCGGGAACAGGGGTGCAGAGACGCTACGTGCCAGGCAGGACGCAGGGCGGGTCAGGGTAATGTATTGTCGCCACGGCTGAGGGGGGGGGGGGCGTGAAGGTGGTGCACTGACCGTTGCTGTAAGGCTTCTCCCCACCCACCTCGTGTGGGTTTTCCATGTACACAATGAGTCCAGAGTTCAAAGATACACGTGGAGTTAAAGGCATCCGGATTTATTGACATGGTGATGGGTTTGAATGGTGGCATGCTCTCCCACAAAATACCTGAAGGGCTGTTTATATTGGAAGCAGGAGGGGGGCAGGACCTTTAGGTAAATCTTGAGGCAGAGACCTGTTTCCCCACCCTCTACCTGGGCCTTACATTACATGGAGACCTTGTGTCAGGTTTCTGGGCTCTGGGGGCATGGCCAAACACCCCAGGATTTCCACAGTCCCACACTCCACCACAAGGACATCCTCCTCAGAGTCCACAACTGGGACATCCTCTCCATTGTACACCACAGGGACATTCTCCTCTCTGTCCACCATAGGGAAATCATCCCCACTGTCCACCACAAGGACGTCCTCCACACTGTCCATCACAGGAAAATCTTCTTCACTGTCCATCACAGAAACTTCCTTCCCATTGTCCACCACAGGAAAAATCTTCCACACTGTCCACCATAGGGACATCATCCCCACTGTCCACCATAGATATGTGCATTTAACTGTCCAAGTCAGGGACATTCTCCCCACTGCCCCATACAGGGACATCATCCACCTGTCCATCACAGCTACATCTCCCTAACTGTCCACTACAGAGACTTCCTCTGCACTGTCCACCACAGGGACGAACCCCTCACTCTCCACTACAGGGACATCCTCATCTCTCAACCACAGAAACATTCTCCCAACGGTCCACCATAGGGGCATCTTCCTGATTGTCCACCACAGGGACATACTTCTCATTGTCCACCACTGGAACCTCCTCTAAACTCTCCACCACAGGGATGTACTCCCCACTGCCCAAAACATGGACATCTTCCCCACTGTCCACCACAGGAATGACCTCCTGAATGACCACCACAGTGATATTCTCCACACTGTCCACGACAGGGACATCTTCCCCTCTGTCCACCAAAGGGACATCCTCCCTACTGTCCACCACAGCGATATCCTCCCGAATGTCCACCATAGTGATATTCTCCACACTGTCCACCACAGGGACAGCTTCTCAATGGTCCACCACAGGGACATTCTACCCACTGTCAAACACAGGGACATTCTTACCACTGCCCCCCACAGGGACATACTACTCATTGTCCACCTCACGGACATCCTCCACACTGTCCACCACAGCAACATCCTCCACACTGTCCACCACAGCAACATCCTCTATATGGTCCACCACAGTGATGTGCTCTTCACTGTCTAAAGATTGACATCCTCCCCACTGTCCACCACAGGGACATTCTCACCACTGTCCACCACAGGGATGTCCTCCTCAGTTTCCATCACAGATATATATTCCCCACTATACTCCACAAAACAGGGAGATGCTTCCCATTGTCCACCACAGGGAGATCATTCTCCACTGTCAACCAGTGGGACATCCTCCTCACTGTTCCTCATAGTGAAGTCCTCCCCAAGATACACTAAAGACACAGGCTGCTCACTGTCATCCGAGGGACATCCTCTCCACTGTCCTACACATGGACATCCTCCCCCTTGTGCATGACAGTGACATCCTCCTCATTGTCCACCACAATGACAAACCTTCCGCTGGCCACCACAGGGACGGCCTACTCACTGTTCCCCACATGGATATCCTCCTCTCTTACATCACAGGGTTGGCCTCCTCATGGTCCATCACAAAGATATCCTCCCCAGTGGCCACAACAGGGACATTATCCCCACTTTCCACCACAGGGACATCTTCCTTACTGTCCACAACAGGGACATACTCTCCACTGTCCACCACGAGGACATCCTCTCCATTGTCCACCACAGGGACATCTTCCCCACTATCTACCACAGAGACATTATCCCCACTGTTCACCAAAGGGACATCCTCCTCACTGTCCATCACAGGGACATCCTCCCCACTGTAAACCACAGTGATGTCCTCCCCACTGTCCTCCAAAGTGATGTCCCCCCAACTGTGAACCACAGAGACATTCTCCCCACTATCCACCACAGTGACATGATTCCCCATTCTCAACTAGAGGGACATCCTTATCACTGTCCAACACAGGGAGCTCCTCCCCCTATCCACCTCAGAGACAGTGTTCTCACTGTCCACCACAGGGACATCCTCCAAATTGTCCACCACAATGTCATCCTCACCATTGTCTACAATAGGGATGGCATCCTCACGTTTCACCTCAGGGATATCCCTCCCCCACTACTGTCCACTACAGGGACATCTTCTTCACTGTTCATCAAAGTGACATCCTCCTCATTGTCTACCACAGGGACATCCTCCCTGCTGACCACCACAGGAACATCGTCCCCACTCTCCTCCAAAGGGATGTGCTTCTCACAGTCCAAGTCAGGGACATCTTCCCCACTGTCCATCAAAGGTGCATCTTCCCCACAGTCCACCACGGTGAAATCCTCCACATTGTCCACAACAAGGACATCCTCCAGACTATCTACCACAGGTACATCCTCCCTACTGTCCACCACAGGAATGTCCTCCCTACTGCACACCACAGTGACACCCTATCCACTGTCCACCACAGGGACATCATCCTCTCTGTCCACCAAAGGGACATCCTTCCTACTGTTCATCACAGAGACATCCTCCCCACTCTCCACGACAGTGACAGCGTCCCCACTGTCCACCATGGGGACATTCTCCTGACTATCTTTTACACGGACATTCTCCCCACTGTCCACCACAGTAATGTCCTCCCCACTGTCCAACAAAGGGATGTTCCATCCGCTGTGCAACACAGGGATAGCCTTCTCAATGTCCATCACAGTGACATCATTACCCACTCTCAACCAGGGGGACATATTCATCACTGTCCACCACAGGGAAGTCCTCCCCCTATCCACCACAGACACAGTATCCTCAATGTCTACCACAGGGACATCCTCCACATTGTCCACCACAGAGACGTCATCCCCACTGTCCCACATGGGGACATCCTTCTCACTATCCATTACAGGTACATTCTCCCCACTGTCCACTACAGTGATGTTCTCCCCACTGTCCAACAAAGTGATGTCCCGTCCACTGTGAAACACAGGGACATCCTTCCCACTGTCCATCACAGTCACATCATTACTCACTGTCAACCAGAGGGACGCCCTCATCACTTTCCACCCCAAGGAAATCCTTCCCCCTATACACCACATATACAACCTCCTCACTTTCTACCACAGGGGCATTCTCCCCATTGACCACCTCAGGGACAGCCTGCTCACTGTCCAACACAGGGACATCCTCCCCACTGTCCTCAACACGGACATTCTCACCCGTATTCATAACAGTGACATCCACCTAACTGTCCACCACAATGACATACTTTTCTATGTCCACAACAGCGACATCCACTAAACTGTTGACCACAAGGTTATCCTCCCCCCTGTCTACCACAGAGATATCCTCCCAATTGTCCACCTCAGGGATATCCTCCCCATTGTCCACCACAGGGACAACATCCTCAAGTTTCACCACAGGGACATCCTCCCCACTCTCCACCCCATGGCTGTCTTCCCCGCTGTTCATCACAGTGAAATTGTCATCACTGTCTACCACAGAGACATCCTCCCCACTGTCCACCACAGGGATGTCATCACCATTTTCCACCACAGGGATATCCCCCCACTGTCAAGCATCGAGACATCCTCCCCACTGTCTACCACATGGACATCATTCTCTATCAACGAGGGGACATTCTCATCACCATCCATCATAAGGAATACCTCCCTCTGATATACTATAGACACAGCCTCCTCACTCTCCACTACAGGGACATCCTCCCCATTGTCCACCACAGGGATGGCCTCCACTCTGTACATCACAATGACAAACTTCCAGCTGTCAGCCATAGGTACATCCTCCCAACTATCCACCGCAATTTAATTCTCCCCACTGTCTACCACAGGGATATCATCCTCACTGTCTGTCAAGGGACAACCTCCTCACAATCCACCACTGGGATATCCTCCCCACTGTCCACCACAAGGACATCCTCCCCATTGTCCATTACCAGGATATCCTCCTTACTGACCACAACAGGGACATCCTCCCCACTGTCCTCCACAGAGATGGACTCCTCAGTGTTCAAAACAGGAACATCCTCTCCACTGTCCACCACTGGGACATCATTACCCACTGTAAACCAGAGGAACATCACGCCAATTGTCCATCACAATGTCATCCTCCCCAATTACACCAGGGACGGCCTCCTAAAAGTCAACCACAGGGACATAATCCATACTGTCCATCAAAGGGATGCCATTCTCACTGTCCATCACAGTGACAACCTCCTCACTAACCTACACAGGGATATCTTTCCAAGAGCCAACCACGGGGACATCCTCTCCACTGTCCACCACATGGATATCCTCCCCTCTGTCAATCACAGGGACATCTTCCCCAGTGTTCACCACAGGGACATCCTCCCCACTCTCCGCTTCAGAGTAATCCTCCACAGAGTCCACCATAGGGATATCCTCCCCACTGTCCACATAGGGTTGTGCCACTCACTGTCAGAAACAGCGACATCCTCACCACTTTCCACCACAGGGATATCCTCATGTATGTCTACCACAGGTACATACTCCCTACTGTTCACCACAGGGACATCCTCCTCACTGTCCACCACAGGGACATCCCCATCTATGTCCACCAGAGGAACATCCCCCAAACTGTCCACCACAGGGACAGCCTCCCCAGTGTCCATGGCAGTGATGTCCTCCTCACTGTCCATCACACAGCCATCCTCCCCAGTGTCCACGACAAGGACATTCTCCCCCCTGTCCACCACAGGGATATCCTCCCCACTGTCCTCCACTGGGGTCTGCTCCTCACTGTCAAAAACATTGATATCTTCCCTTCTTTCTACCACAAGGACATCCTCATAACAGTCCACCATGGGGACATCCTGCCCACTGTTCACCACAGTGACAGCCTTCTCAATGTCACAACAGGGACTACCTCCCCATTGTCCTCCACAGTGATGTGCTCCTCACTGTTCAAACAGGGATATCCTCCCGACTGTAAACCACAGTGCCATCATTCCCCACTGTCTACCAGAGGGACATCTTGCCAACTGTCTACCCCAAGGTCATCTTTTCCAATGTTCAGCAGGGACCCTCTACTCACTTTCCACCACATGGACATTCTCTAGACTGTCCATTACAGGGACATCTTCCCTACTGTCCATCACAGTGACATCTTCTTCATTGTACAATACAGGGACATCCTCCCCAACTACCACCACAGGGACGTCATCCGCACTTTCCACTACAGTGATGTCCTCCCCACTGTTTAACAGAGGGATGGCCTCTTCAAGTCCATCACAAGGGTATTCTCCCCACTGTCCATTACAGGGACATCCTCCTCACTGTACACAACAGGGACATCCTCCCCACTATCTTCCATGGAGATGTGATCCTCATTGTTCAAAACAGTGACATCCTCCCCTCTGTCTATCACAGGGACATCATTTCCCACTCTACACCAGAGGGATATCCTTCCAACTGTCCATCACAAGGTTATCCTCCCCAACGTCTACCAGTGATGGTCTCCTTACTGCCCACCAGAGGGACATCCTCCAAACTGTCCACAACAGGGATGTCTTTCCCAACGTCCATCACAGTGACATCCTCCTCACTGTACTTCACAAGGACATCTTCCCCATAGTCCAACACAGGAACATCCTCTCCACAGTCTACCATCCTCTCCACTGTCCAAAACAAGGATGTCCTCGCCACTGTCCATCACAGGGACATCCTCCTCACTGTTCACCACAGAAACATCCTCTCCACTGTCCACCACAGGGACCTGCTCCCCACTGTCCACCAAAGTGACATTCTCCTCACTATCCAGCACAGGGACATTTTCCTCACAGTCCACCACTTATTTCCTCCAAACTGTTCACCACAGATAATGCCTCCTCACTGTACACCAAGGCGACATCCTCCCCACTGTAAACAACAGGGACATCCTACCCACTGTCTACCACAACAATGGCCTGCTCACTGTCCACCATTGGCACATCCTCCCTACTGTGCACAACAGGAACAGCCTCCTTACTGTGCACCATAGGGATACATTCCCCATTGTCCACAACAGGGACATCTTACCCAATGTCCATCAAAGGGACATCCTCCACTCTGTTCACCAGAGAAATATACTCCTCACTGTTCTTCACAGTGACATCTTCCCAACTGTCTACCACAAGAACATCCTCCCCATTCTGTACCACAAGAATGTTCTCCTCACTGTCCAAACAGAGACATCCTCCCCACTGTCCTTCAAGGTACATACTCCCTACTGTCCAACATGGTGACATTCTACCCATTTTCCACAACAGGGCCATCCTCACCACTCTCCACCACATGGACATTATTCCCACTGTCCACCACAGGGACATCTTCCCCACTGTCCATCACAGTGACATCTTCCTCACTTTTGACAACATGTCAATCATCTCCAAGTCCACCACAGGAAAATTCTCCCTGCTGTCCACCACAGGGACATTCTCCTCTCTGTCCACAATAAGGACATTCTTTCCTCTGTCCACCATGGGAACATCCTCCCCACTGTCCACTACAAGGACGTCCTCCCCACTATACATAACAGAAAAATCCTCTTCACTGTCCATCACATAAACACCCTTCCCACTGTCCACCACAGGAAAATCCTCCACACTGTCCACCACAGGGAAATCCTCCCAACTGTCTAACACAGAGATGTGCACCTCCCTGTCCAAAACAGGGACATTCTCTCCATTGTCCCACACAGGGATATCATCCACCTGTCGACCACAGGTACATTCCCCTTACAGTCCACCACAAGGACCTCCGCCCCACTTTCCACCAGAGGGATGGTCTCCTCACTGTCCACTACAGGGACATCCTCATCTGTCAACCACAGAAACATCCCCCCACTGTCCACCTCAGGGAGATCCTCCTCAATGTCCACCACAGGGACATCATCCCCACTGTCCACCACAGGGATATTTTTTTACCACTATTCACCACAGGAATGCCCCCTGACTGTGAACCATTGGGACGTCCTCCCAACTGTCCACCACAAGGTCATCCTCCCCAATTTCCACCAGGGATGGCATCCTCCCAGTCCACCACACTTTCATCCTCCACACAGTCCACTACAGGGATATGCTCACCACTGTCCAAGAAAGGGACATCTTCCTCACTGTCTACCAAAGGTACATCCTCCCCAATGTACACCACAAGGTCATCCTCCCAACTTTCCATCAGTGACTGACTCCTCAGTGTCACTCACAAGGACATCATTCATCGTCCTCACTGTCCCCCACTGGGACATCCTCCTCACTGTCCACCCCAGGGACATCCTCCACACTGTCCACCAGAGGAACATTCTCCACACATTACACCACAGGGACTCCCTCCTCATTGTCCACCACAGGGACATCCTCCCCAATGTCCACCACAGGGATGTCTTCCCCACCTTCCACCACAGGGACATCTTACACACTGTACACCACAGGGATACCCTCCCCACTGTCCACTATGGGGACAGTCTCATTACGATCCAACACAGGGACATCCATCCCACTCTACAACACAGGGATGGCATCCTCACTGTCCACCACAGGGACATGCTCTCTAGTGTCCACCACACAGATGTCCTCTGACTTTCCACCACATGGACATCTTACTAACTGTCAATGACAGGGACATCATCCCCACTATCCAATAATTTCTTCCTTCCCACTGTCCACCACAGGTACATCCTTCCCTCAGTCTACAACAGGGATATTCTTACCAGTGTCCACCACATGGACATCTTACACACTGTCTATGAGAGGGACATGCTCCCCACTATCCAACACAGGAACATCCTTCCCACTGTCCACCACAGGGACATCCTCCTCATTGTCTACCACAGGAATATCCAACTAACTGTCCTCCACATGTATGTGATCCTCTCTGTACAAAAGAGGAACAACCTCCCCTCAGGGAAATACCACAGTCCACCACAGGGACATCCTCCCCACTGTCTATCAGAGAGACATCCTCCTCACTGTTCACCACAGGGACATCCTCCCCACTGTCCTACTCTGGGATGTGCTTCTCATTGTTCAAAACAGGGACATACACCACATGGACATCATTTCTCACTGTCAACCAGAGGGACATCTTCATCACTATCCACCAAAGCGAAGTCTTCACAGCAGTCCACCACAGAGATGGCTCCCTCTCGGTCCACCACACATACATTCTCCCATCTGACCACCACATGGACATCTTACTCACTGTCCATTACAGGGACATCCTCCCCATTGTCCACCACTGGGACATGTCCCAACTGTCCACCACAAGGACATCCTCCTCACTCTCCACCACAGAGACATCCTGCCAAATGTTCACTACAGAGATGGCCTCCTCACTGTCCACCTCAGAGACATCCTTCACACTGTCCATTCCACGAACATTCTCCACATATTACACCACAGGGACTTCCTCCTCATTGTCCACCACAGGGACATCCTGTCAACTGTCCATCACAAGGATGTGCTCCACCTTGTCAACCACAGGGACATCTTTCCTACTGTCTGACACAGGGACATCCTCCTCACTGTGTGCTACAGGAACATCTGCCCCACTATCCAAAACAGAAACATCCTCCACATTGTCCACACATGAACATACTCCCCACTCTCCACCAGTCACTGCCTCCTCACTGTGCACCACAGGGACATACTTCCCATTGTCCAGCACAGGTAGGTACGTCCTTTACACACACCATCACAGGGACATCCTCCTAACTGTACACCACAGGGTTTTCTCCCCACTGTCCACTACAGGGACTTCCTCCCCACTGTCCACTACAGGGACATCCTCATTCTGCACCACAGGACCTCCTCCCCACTGTCAAACAGCTTCCTCTTCCTTACTGTCCACCAGAGGGACATCTTCCCATTTTCCTCCATAAGGACATCCTCCCCACTGTCCACCACAGGGAAATCCTCCTCACTGTCCACCATAGTGATATCATTCCCCACCAGAGGACATAAACTTTACTATCCACCCCAGGAAAGTCTTCCCCACAATCCACCCCAGGTACAATCTCCTCCCTGTCCACCACAGGCACATCTTCCCCACTGTGCACCAAAGCAACATTCCCCCCACTCTGCAAAACAGGGATATCCTCCACATTGCCCACCACATGGACATACTCCCCACAGTCCACCACAGGGACAGCCTCCTCACTGACCACCACAGGGACATCCTTCCCTCTGTCCATAAGAGGGACATCCTCCCAATCAACACCACAGAGAATTCCTCCTCACTGTACAACACAGGGATATCCTCCCTGCTGTCCACCTAATGGACTTCTTATTCACTGTCAAACACAGGGACATCTTCCCCACTGTCCACAACAGGTACATTCTCCCCACTGTCCACCACAGAAATATCCTCCTCACTGTTCACCACAGGGACATCCTCCCCACTGTCCACAAAAAGACATCCTCCACATGGTCCACAACATGGATGGACCCCTCAGTGTCCACCATGTGGACATCCTCCCCACTGTACAGTACATGGATGGCATCCTCACTTCAGCACAGGAACATCCTCCCAACTGTCCACCACAGGAGTGGCCTCCTCCCCAATGTCCACCACAGGGTGTCCTCCCCTTCTGTCCATCACAGGAAAATCCTGACCAATGTCCACCACAGGGACATCATCCCCAGTGGACACCACAAGGATGTGCTACACACTGTCAACCACAGGGACATCTTTCTCACTCTCTGCCACAGGGACAAACTCCCAAATTTCCATCACAGGGACATTCTCCCAACTTTATGCCACAGGGACATCCTCCTCACTGTTTACTACAGGGACATCCTCCCCACTGCCCATAACAGGGCCTTCTTTTTAGCTGTCCACCACATGGATATCCTCCAAAAGGACATCCTCTCTATTGTACATCACATTTAAATCCTCCTCACTGTCCATCACATAGACTACCTTCCTGCAATCCTCCAGAGAGAATTGCTACTCACTGTTACAAACAGGGCCATACTCCCCACCGTACACCAAAGGGATATCATTCCCCACCAGAGGACATCCACCTCACTATCCAGCAAAGAAAAGTCCTTCCCAAGTCCAACACAGGGACAACCTCCACACTGTCCACCACATGGACATCCTCACCCCTGTCCATCTTATGGACATCCTCCTCACTGTCCACCACAGGGACATCCTTCCCTCTGTCCACATGGACGTCTGCTACACTGTCCACCATGTGGACATCCTCCCCACTGTCCACCACGTGGACATTCTCTCCACTGTCCACCACATGTATGGCCTCCTCACTGTCCAGCACCAGGACATTCTTCACACTATCCACCACAGAAGCATCTTCCTCACTGTTCACCACAGGGACATCTTCCCCACTATGCACCAAAGAAACCTCCTCCCCACTGTCAAAAGAGGGTCATCCTCCACAGTTAGGAGGGCCATCCTTCTAACTGTACACTACAGGGATTCATCCCCAATGTCCACCACAAAGACTTTCTCCCCACTGTCCACTACAGGGACATCCTCCTCACTTCCCAGCACAGAGACCTCCTCCCCACTGTCCAAACAGCTACATCTTCCTCACTGTCCATCACAGGGATATCCTCCCATTTTCCTCCATAAGGACATCGTCCCCACTGCCCACATAGGGAAATCTTTTTCACTATCAACCACAGGGATATCATTCCCCACCAGAGGACATCGACCTCACTAACCAACACAGGGAAGTCCTCCCCACAGTCCACCACAGGGAAGACCTACTCCCTGTCCACCACAGGCACATACTCCTCACTGTGCACCACAGTGATGACCTCCTCAGAGTCTAACAGAGGGACATCCTCCCCACTATCCATCATTGGTAAATCCTGCTCACTGTCCTCCACAGGGACATACTCCCCACAGTTCACCACAGGGACATCCTCCCCAGTGTCAACCAGAGGGACGAGCCCCTCACTGTCCACCACAGGGATATCCTCCCCAGTGTTGACCAGGGATAGACTCCTCACTGTCGATCACTAGGACATCCTCCCCACTATTCACCAAAGGAACATCCTCCCCACTGTCCAACATTGGGACAGCCTCCTCATTGTCCACCATGTGGACATCCTCCCCACTATCCACCACAGGGACATCCTCCCCAATGTCCACCAGAGGTTCAACACCCCACTGTACATCACAAGGACATCCTTCCCTTGGTCCATCACAGGAAAATCCTTCTCACTGTACACAACAAGGACTTCCTCCCCAGTGTCCTCCCCATGGATGTGATCCACTCTCTCTAAAACAGTGACATCCTCCCCGCTGTACACCACAAGGACATGTCTTCACTGTCCACCACAGGAACATCCTCCCCACTGTTCACCACAGGAACATCTACCTCACAGGGATATCCTCCACACTGCCCATAACAGGGACATCCTCCATACTGTCCACCACAGGGATATGTTCCCCACTGTCCACCACATGGACTTCTTACTCACTGTCTTATACAGGAATATCCTCCCCACTGTCCATCACTGGAACATCCTCCCCACTGTCTACCACAGAAACATCCTCCTCAATGTTCACCACAGGGATATACTCCCCACTGTCCACCAGAGGGATGGCTCCCTCATTGTCCACAACAGAGACTTGGCTCCTAACTGTTTTAAACAGGGACATCCTCTCCATGGCCACCACAGGTACATTCCACTCACGGTCCACCACAGGGGCATCCTCCCCACTGTCCACAAAAGGGATAGCCTCCTCAACATCCACCACATGGAAATCCTCCCCATTGTCCACCACAGGGACGGCCTTCTCATTGTCCACCACAGGGAAATCGTCCCCAATGGGCACCACATTTACAGCCTCCTCACTGTTCAACATAGGGAAATCCTCCCCACTATCCACTACATTGACTTCCTCCCCCCATCCATCATAAGGACATCCTCCTCACTGTCCACTACAGGGAAATACTCATCATTGTCCACCACAAGTACATCCTACCAACTGTCCACCACAAGATCATCCTCCCCACAGGCTACCAAATGGACTGCCCCCTCACTGTCCACCACAGGTATATCTTCCCCACTATCTTCTAGGGATGGCCTATGCACTGTCTACCACAGGGACAGACTCCCCACAGTTCACAACAGGGACCTCCTCCCCACTGTCCACCACAGGGACAGCATCCTCAATATCCACCACAGGGACATCTGCCCCACTGTCCACCACATTTACATCTTCCCCACTGTTCAAGAGCATGACAACCTCCTCAGTCTCCACCAAAGGAATATCCTCCCCACTCTCCACGACAGGGATCTCCACCCCACTGTCCATCAAGGGACATCCTCCTCACTGTACACCACAGAAATATGTCTCTACTGTCCAAAACATGGACATCCTTCATACTGTCCACCACAGGGACATCCTTCTCAATGTCTACCACAGAGATGTGCTCCTAACTGTCCAAAACAGTTACATCCTCCCCACTGTCCGCCACAGGAACATCCCCCCCATGTCCATCAGAGGTACATCTCCCTCACTGTCCACCACAGGTACATCCTACTTAATGTCCCCAAGAGGGGCCCCCTCCACACTGTCCACCACAGTGACGGACTCCAAAATGTCGACCAAATGTACATTCTTCGTACTGTCCACAACAGGGACCTCCTTCCGACTGTCCACCCCAGGGTTGGCCTCCTCACTGTACAACAAAGGGAAATCCTCCCCACACTCCACCACAGGGACATCCTCCCCATTGTCCACCACAGGGATATCCTCCCCACTGTACACATAGGACATCCTCCACATTGTATACCACAAAGACCTCCTCCCAATTGTCCAAAAGAGGGACATACTCCACACTGTCAACCACAGGGACAACTTACCAACTGTGCACCACAGGGATATCCCCCTCATTGTCCACCACAGGGACCTCCTCTCCACGGTCCACATCAGGGATGTCTTCATCAATGTTCATCACAGGGACATCCACCCCACTGAGCACCACAGTGACAGCCTCCTCACAGTCCAACACTGGGACAGCCTTCTCACTGTCCAACATTAGGAACATCCGCGCTAATGTCGACCACAGGTTCAACACCACATTGTACACCACAGGGACATTCTCACTACTATCAAACACAGGGACATCCTTCCCACTGTCCACCACAGGGACATCCTCCCCACTGTCCACCACAGTGATGTGCTACTCACTGTCCAAAACAGGGACATTCTTGCAACTGTCTCAACAGAGACATCCAAATCCTGTCAAGCAAAGGGACATCACACTCACAAGCCACCACATGGACATCCTCCCCACTGTCCACCACAGGGACATCTTCCCCACAGTCCACCACAGGAACCTCCTCCACACTGTCCACCACAGGGATATCCTCTCCTCTGTCCACCACAGGGATATCCTCTCTACTCTCCATCATAGGGAAATCCTACTGATTATCTACCACAGGGATGTTACTCACTGTCCAAAACATGGACAACCTCCCTTTGGTTCACAAAAGGGACAACCTCCCATTTTTCTACCACAGGCACATCCTTCCCCCTGTCCACCACAGGGACATCCCACACTCTGTCCACAACAGTGTCATCCTCCCCACTGTCCACCAAAGGAAAATCCTCCCAACAGTCCTCCACAGGGACATCTTCCATCCCCTTAACACCACAGGGAAATCCTCTTCATTGTCCACCACATGGATGGCCTCATCAATGTCCACCCTGGGGACATCCTCCTCACAGTCAACCACAGGGACATCCACCTGATTGTGTACCACTGGGACTTCATCCCCACTGTCAATAAGAGGGACATCCCCCTCTCTCTCCACCACAGGGATGTCCTCCCCACTGTTCACCACAAGGACAGCCTCCTCACTCTCAATCACAGGGACATCCTCCCAACTGTCCACCAAAGTGATGGCCTCCTCATTGTCCACCACAGGGATATCCTCCACACTGTCCATCTCAGGGACATACTCCCCACTGTCCACCTCAGAAAAATCCTCCCCACTCTCCTCCAAACAGATGTGCTCCTCACTGTTCAAAACAGGGACATCCTCCCAACTGTTCACCACAGGGACATCCTCCACACAATCCTCCAGAATGATGGATTCTTCACTGTCCACCACAGGGATATCCTCTTGACTGTACACCACAGGGACATCCACCACACTGTCCAACACAGGGATGTCCTCCCTACTGTCCACTACAGGAATGTCCGCACCACTGTGAACCACAGGGACATCCACACCGCTGTCCACCACAGAGATATCATTCCCCAATGTCTACCAGAGGTACATACTCCTCACTATCAAACACAGGGAAGTCCTCAATGCTGTCCACCAAAGGGACATCCTCCTCACTGGCACTACAGAAACATCCTCCCCACCATCCACCACAGGGACTTCCTCCCAATTGAACACCACAGGTACAGCACCCCACTGTTCACCACAGAAACATCATCCCTACTTTTCACTACAGAGACATCCTCCTCACAGTCCAAGACAAGGACATGCTCCTCACTGTCAACCACCAGACATCCTCCCCACTGTCCACTACAAGTACATCCTCCTCACTTTACCCCACAGGAACATCCTCCTCATTGTACACTGCAGGTACAACAACCCACTGTCCACCAAAGGGACATCCTACCCACTATCCATCACAGAAATTTGAACCTCACTGTCCAAAACAAGGACATCCTCCCCAATTTCCACCACAAGGAAATCATCCCCCTGTACACCACATGGACATTTTCCACACAGCAAACCACAGTGACATCATCCCCATTGTCCACCACATGGCCAGCCTCCTAAATTATCACCACGGGGACATCCTCCCAGTCCACTACAGGGACATCCTTCTCACTGTACACCACAAGGACATCATCCCAATTGTCCAAGAGATATTCTCGCCAATGTCCACCACAGGGATGTCCCCCCCCACTGTCCATCACAGGGACATCCTTTCCACTATCCAACAAAAGGACAATCTACCCCCAGTTCATCACAGTGACATCTTCTTCACTGTCCTCCACAGGGACATACTCCCCACAGTTCACCAAGGGGACATCCTGCCCACTGTAACCCACAGGGATATCCTCCCCACTGTCCACCATAGGGTCATTCTCACCACTGTATACCACAGTGATATCCACCACAGTATCTTCCACAGGGATATCCTCCCCACTGTCCACCACAGGGATGTGCTTCTCGCTGTCCAAAACATGGACATCCTTCACACGGTTAACAAAAGGGACACCCTCCCATCAGTCCACGACAGCGATATCCTCTCCAATGTACACCACAAGGATATCCTCCCCACTGTCCATGACAGGGACATCCTCCCCACTGTCCTCAAGAGAGACATCCTCCACACTGTCCACCACAGTGATGTGCTACTCACTGTCCAAAACAGGGATCTTCTCCCAACTGTATCACAGGGACATCCAAACCCTGTCAAGCAAAGGGACATCCCACTGACAAGCCACCACATGGACATCCTTTCCATTGTCCTCCACATTGGCATCCTACCCACTGTACACCACAGGGACCTCCTCCCCTCTATCCACTACAGGGATATCCTCCCCTCTGTCCACCACAGTGATATCCCCTCCAATCTCCACCACAGGGAAATCCTACTTACTGTCCACCACAGGAATGTGATCCTCACTGTCCAAATCACGGACATCCTCCCCACGGTTCTCAAAAGGGACATACTCCCATCTGTCCACCATAGAGACATCCTCTCCACTGTCCACCACAGGGACATCTTCTCCACTGTCCTCGATTTGGACATCCTCCATACTGTCTATCACAGTGATGTGCTACTCACTTTCCAAAACAGGGACATTTTCCCCACTGTCTCAACAGGAACATCCAAACCTTGTCAAGTAAAGGGACATCCTGCTCACAAACCTTCAGGTGAAAAACCACCCTTGTCTACCACAGGGACTTCCTCCCCACTCTCTACCACAAGGACATCCTCCCCACTGTCCACCACAGGGATATCCTCCCCACTATCCACCACAGGGATATTCTCCCCTCTGTCCACCACAGGGATATCCTCTCCACTGTGCACCACAGGGATATCCTACTCCTTGTCATCCACAGGGATATCTTCTCGGCTATCCACCGCAGGGAAATCCTTTCCACTGTCCATCACAGGATCTTCCTTCAGACTGTCCACAACAGGGACATTCTCCTCACTGTCCACCACAGGGACGTCTTACCCAATGTAAACCACAAAGATGTGCTACTCACTGTCCACCACAATGACAGCCTTCTCACTCTCTAACACACGGACATTTTCGCCACTGTCCACTCTAGGGACATCCTCCTCACTCTCCACCTCCAGAAGTCCTTCCAACAGTCCACCACATGGATGGACTTTTCACAGTCCAACACAGTGACTTCCTCCATACTGTCCACCACAGAGATGTGCTCCTCACTGTCCAAAACAAGGACATCCTCCCCTCTATCAACCACAGGGACATCCTCCCCTCTCCATCATAGGGACATGTGCCACACTGGCCACCATAGTGACATCATCCTCACTTTCCATGATAGGTACAACCTGCCTATTGTCCACCACAGGGATATCCTCCCCACTGTCCACAACAGGGCGATTATCCCCACTGTCCACCACAGAGACATCCTCCCCATTTTTCCCCACAGAGACATCATCCTCACTGTCTACCAAAGGGACATTCTATCCACTGTCCACCAAGGGATAGACTCCTGACTGTCCACCATAAGGAGATACTCCCCTCTCTCCACCACAGGGAAGTCCTGCACAATGTCCACCACAGGGACAGCCTTCAAACAGTCCAACATGGGGACATCCTTTGCACTGTCCACCAGAGGGACATCTGCCCCACTATCCACCACAGTGACATCTTCTTCACTTTCCATGACAGGGACAACCTCCCCACTCTCCACCACATGTATATCCTCCCCACAGTCCACAACAGGGAGATCCTCCCAACTGTCCACCACAGAGACATCCTCCCCATTGTCCCCCACAAGGACATCCTCATTGTCTACCACAGGGACATTCTATCCATTGTCCACAAAGGGGAATCCTCTTCACTGTCCACCACAAGGAGATCCTCCCCTCTGTCCAACACAGGGAAGTCATGCACAGTGTCAAACACAGGGATAGCCTCCTCAAGTTCATCATAGGGACATGCTCCCCACTGCCCATGAAAGGGACAGCATCCTCAATGTCCAACACAAGGACATCCTTCACACTTTCCACAAAAAGGACAATCTACCCCTGGTTGATCACAGTGACATCTTCCTCACTGTCCTCCCCAGGGACATACTATCCACTGTTCACCAAGGGGACATCCTCCCCACTGTCCACCACAGAGACATCCTCCCCAGTGTCTACTACAGTGACATTCTCCCCACTGTAACCCACAGTGATATCCTCCCCACTGTCTACCACAGGAATGTGCTTCTCACTGTTCAAAACATGTACACCCTCCCCTTGGTTCACAAAAGGGACAACTTCCCATTTGTCCACCAAAAGGATATCCTCTCCACTGTCCACCACAGGTATATCATCCCCTCTGTCCACCACAGGTATATCCTCTATACTGTCCACCACAGGGAAATCCTCTTCACTGTCCACCACAGGGACATCATCTCCACTGTCCATCACATGTTCATCCTCCTCACTATCCACCACATGGACATCCTCCCCAATGTAGACCATAGAGATGTGCTACTCACTGTCCACCACAATGACATCCTTCCCACTCTCCAACACAGGGACTTCTTCCCCACTGTCCACCATAGGGACCTTCTCCTCACTGTCCATCACCAGAAAGTCTTCCCCATAGTCCACCACATGGACGTACTTTTCACAGTGACTTCTTCCATACTGTCAACCACAGAGATGTGCTCCTCACTGTACAAAACAGGGACATCCGCCCCTCTATCAACCACAGGGACATCCTCCCCTCTCCAACATAGGGACATGTGACACACTGGCCACAACAGTGACATCTTCCTCACTTTCCATGACAGTGACAACACCCCTACTGTCCACCACAGCGATATCCTCCCCTATGTCCACAACAGGGAGATCCTCCCCACTGTCCACCACAGAGACATCCTCCCCATTCTCCCCCACAGGAACATCATCCTAACTGTCTACCACGGAAATTCTATCCACTGTCCACCAAAGGGTTAGCCTCCTCACTGTCTACCAAAGGAGATCCTCCCCTCTGTCTTCCACAGGGAATACCTGCCCAGAGTCCACCACAGGTACAACCTCCTCACAGTCCATCACAGGGACATGCTTCCCACTTTCCACCAAAAGTACAATCTATCCCTGGTTCATCACAGTGACATCTTCCTCACTGTCCACCACAGGGACATACTCCCCACTGTTCACCACAGAGAATCTTTCTAACTTCCACCACAAGGTCATCATCCTTACTGTCTACAAAAGGAACATCCTCCACTCTAGTAATCACATGGACATTCCTTCACTGTCTACCACAGTGATAATCTAGCCACAGTCCACCACAGAGACTTTCATCTCAGTTTCTATCACAGGGACATCCACCACACTGTCCACAACAGGGATATCCCCCCCACTGTCCACAAGAGGGAGATCCTTCCCACTGTCCACCACAGAGACATCCTCCCCATTCTTTCCCACAGGGACATCCTCCTCACTATCTACCACAGGGACATTCTATCCACTGTCCTCTAAAGGGACGGCCTCCTTACTGTCTGCCACAAGGAGATGCTCCCCTCTGTTCACCAAAGGGTCGGCCTCCTCACTGTCCAACACAGGGACATCCTTCCCACTTTCCACCAAGAGGACCATCTACCCCCAGTTCAACAAAGTGATATCTTCCTCACTGTACTCCACAGGGACATACTCCCCACTGTTCACCATGGGGACATCTTCTCCACTGTCCACAACAGGGACATCCTCCCCACTGTCCACCACAGGGATGTGCTCCTCGCTGTCCAAAACATGGACATCCTCCCATCTGTCCACCACAGGGACATCCTACCCACTGTTCTCGACAGAGACATCCTCCACAATGTCCACCAGAGTGACAGATTTCTCACTGTCCACCTCAGTAACATCCAACATGCAATCACAACAGGTCATCCTCAACACTGTCCACCACAGTGACATCCTCCTCACACACCACCTCAGGTATATCCTTTACACTGTCCACCACAGGTGCATTCTCCCCATTGTCCATCATAGGGACATGCTTCCCACAGTCCACCACCAGGACTTCTCCCCATTGTCCACTTCAGGAAAATCCTCCCCACTGTCCACCACAGGGTAATCCTCCACACTGTACCCCACAGGTACAACTTCCTACTGTCCAACACAGGCACGTCCTCCTCAGTATCCATAATAGGGCCATCCTCCACAGTGTCCACCATAGGGACATCCTCCCCACTGTCCATCACAGACACATCCACCACAATGTCTATGACAGGGATATCATCCCCACTGTCCACCACAGAGATGTACTCCTCACTGTCCACCACACTGACATTCTGCCCACTGCAAACCACAGGGAAATCCTCCACACTGTCCACCACAGTAACATCCTCCCCACTATCCACCACAGGGACTTCCTCCACAATGTCCACCACAATGACTTTCTCCATACTGTCCACCACAGAGATATGCCCCTCAATCTCCAAAACAGGGACATCCTTTCCACTATCCACCACAGGGACATCCTCCCACAGTTAACTACAGGGTCATCTATCTCTCTGTCCACCGAATGACATGCTCCACACAACAACAGTGACATCTTCCTCACGTTCCATGACAGGGACATCCTCCCCACTGTCCACCACAGGGATATCCTCCTCATTGTCTACCAATGGGACCTCCTTCCCACTGGACACTACAGGTACTACACACTACTGTCCACCACAGGGTGATCCTCCCCAGTTTACACGACAGGGACATCATCCACACTATGCACCACAGAAACATTCTCCCCACTGTTCATCACAGGACATCTTTCTCCAGGCCTCCACAGGGACATCCTCCCCACTGTCCAACACATAGATATCCTCCCCACTGTACACAACAGGGACATCCTCCTCTCCTTCCACCACAGGGACATCCTCCCACTGTCCTCCAAAGGAACATCCTCCTCATTGTCAACCAAAGGGACATCCTCCGCACTGTTGACTACAGGGACCTCATCCACACTGGCCACAACAGGGAAACATTCCTCACTGTCCAAGACAGGGACATCCTCCCAACCTTCCACCACAAGAACACCCTTCCTTCTCTCCACCACAGGGACATCCTTCTCACTGTCCACTACAGGGACCTCCTCCCCACTGTCTACCACAAGAACATCATCTCCACTGTCCACCACAGAGACTTTTTTCCTGACTGTCCATCACAGGGACATAATCCTCACTGTCCTCTGGCTGTACACCAAAGGGATATCCCCCTCACTGTCCACAACAGAGACATAATCTCCACTATCCACCACAAGGACAACATCCCCACATTTCACCAAATAGATGACCTCTTCAATTGTCCACCACAGGGACATCCTCCTAACTATCCACCACAGGGACATTCTTCTGTCAACAACAGGGACATTTTCTCCTCTGTCCACTACAGGGACTTCCTATGCACAGTTCACCACAGGAACATCCTCACTGTCCACCACAGGGGATTCCTCCCAACTGTGCACCACAGGGATATACTTTATACTCTGGACCACCAGGACATTGTTACAACTGTCCACCACAGGAAAATCCTTCACATTGTCCACCAGGGTGAGTTCCTACACTTTGTCCACAACAGAGATGTTCTCCTCATGTCCAAAACAGTGACATCATTCCCACTGTCCACCACAGGGACACCATCCTGCTGTCTTCCCAAGGGACAACCCCCTCACTGTCCACAACAGGGCCATCATCCCCACTGTCCACCACAAGGACATCATCCCCACTGTCCACCACATGTTTGTCCCCTTTCACTGTCCACCACAAGGACTTCCTTCTCACTGTCTACCACAGGGACATCCTTCTCACTGTCAACCACAGGGACATCCTCCGCACTGTTCACTACAGCGATTTCCTCTGCACTTTTCATCACAGGAACATTTTTCTCACTGTCCACCACAGTGGACTCCTCCCAACTGTCCATCACAGAGACGACATCCTCACTGTCCATCATAGGGACATCCTCCCTACTGTCCACCACAAAGACATCCTCCCCACTGTCCACCACAGGGACATCCTCACCACTGTCTATCACAGGGACATCCTCTGAACTGTTCACCACAGTGACAGACTACTCATTGTCCACCTAAGGAACATCCAACCTACAATTCACAACATATTCTCCTGACTGTCCACCACAGGGATATACTCTACACTCTTCACTTCCAGGACATCGTCCCCACTGTCAACCACAGGAAAATCCTCCACACAGCCCAACACAGTTAGTTCCTCCACATTGCCCACAACAGAGATGTGCTCCTCATTCTCCAAAACAGTGACATCCTCCCCACTGTCCACCACAGGGACATCCTCCCCCCATCTTCCAAGGGGCATCTACCTCTCTGTTTACCACTGGGACATCCTCCTCAATGTCCACCACAGGGACTTCCTCCACACTCTTCCCGCAGTAACAAGTTCTCCACAGTCCACAACAGTTAAGTCTTCCTCACTTTCCCTGGCAACTACATCCTCCCCACTGTCCACCACAGGGGTGTCCTCCACACTGTCCCTCACAGGGAGATGCTCCCCACTGTCCATCACAGTGACATCCTCCACATTGTCTACCAATGGGACATCCTACCCACTGGACACCACAGGTACTACACACCACTGACCACTACAGGGTCATCCTCCCCAGTTTACACCAGAGGATCATCCTCCACACTGTCCACCACAGAAATATTCACCACACTGTCCATCACAGGACATCCTCCTCCGGGCCTCCACAGGGACATCCTCCCACCCAACTCTCCACTCCTGTGATGTCTTCCTCACATTTCATGACAGGGACATTCTCCACACTGTCTACCACAGGGATATCCTCCACACTGTCCACAACAGGGACATCCTCCTATCCATTCACCACAGGGACATCCTCCTGACTGTCCTCTAAAGTGACATCCTCCTCACTGTCTACCACAAGGACATCTTCCTAATGGTTTACCACAAGGACCTCATCCACACTGGAAACCACAGGGACAGACTCCACATTGTCCTTGACACAGACATCCTCCACCAAAAGGACACCCACCCCACTGTCCACCACAGGAATATCATCCCCACTGCCCACCACAGGGACATCCTCCTCACTGTCCACCAGAGGGACAACATCCCCAGTATCCACCACAGGGGTGTCTTCTTAACTGTCCACTACAGGGACATTCTTCCCTCTGTACACCACAAGGACATCCCCCCCACTGTCTACCACAGGAAACCCCTTCTCACAGTCTGCCATATGGATTCCTCTGCACTGTCCATCACAAGGACTTCCTCCCCACTGTACACTACAGGAACGTCTTCCCCACAGTCCATCACAGTGACATCCACCTCACTTTCCACCATAGGATCATACACCTTTTCCACCAAAAAGACATCCTCCACACTGTCCACCACAGGGTTGGCCTCCTCACTGTCCACCTTAGGAGCATCCTCCCTACTGTACCCTAATGTGTCATCCCCCCCACCTGTCCACCACAGGAACATGCTCCACACTCTACACCACAGGTTCAAGTACCCACTGCCCAACACAGGCACATCTTCCTCACTGTCCATATCAAGGTCATCCTCTCCTGAGTCCACCATAGGGACATCTTCACCACTTTCCACCACAGGGACATCCACCACAGTGTCTATGACAGTAATATAGTCCCAAGTGTCCAAAACCATGATGTGCTCCTCACTGCCCAAAACAAGGACATACTCCCCACTGTCCACTACAGGAATATACTCCTCACTTTCCACTACAGTTATGTTCCCCCCCAATGTGAATCATAGGAACATCTTCACCACGAAAGCATTCACCCCACTGTCTACCACTGGTGACATCCTACACACTCTCCATCACAGGCATGTCCTCCGAACTGTCCACCACAGGGATGTCTCCCCCACAGTGAACCACAGGGACATCCTCCCCACTGTCCACCACAAGGACGGCATACTCACTGTCCACCACAGTGACATCCTACACACTGTCCATCACAGGGACAGCCTCCTCACTGTCCACCTTAGGAGCATCCTCACAACTGTACTCCAATGGGTCATCCTTCCCACCCTCCACCACAGGGACATGCTCCACACTCTACACCACAGGTTCAAGTATCCACTGCCCAACACAGGCACATCTTCCTCACTGTCCATCACAAGGACATCCTCCCCTGAGTCCACAGTAGGGACATCTTCCCCACTTTCCACCACAGGGACCTCCACTACAGTGTCTACCACAGTGATATACTCCCCAGTGTCTACCACAATGATGTTTTCTTCGCTGTCCACAACAGGGATATCCTCCCCACTATTTACCACAGGGACATCCTCCTCACTGTCCACCACAGGTACATCCTCTATTCTGTCCGTCAGAGGGACATCCTTCCAACTATTCACTACAGATACATTTTCCTCACTGTCCACCACAGGGACATCCTCCCCACTATTTATGACAGGGACATCCTCCCCACTGTCCACCAATGGGATATCCTCCCCACTGTCCACAAGAGTGATATCCTCCCCAATGTCAACCACAGGTAAATACTAAACACAGTCCTTAACAGGAATATCCTTCTCACTGTCCATCAAAGGGACGTCTTCCCCACAGTCCTTCACAGGGAAATCTTCCTCACTATCCACTACAGGGATTTCCTTTCCAATCTCCTCTACCGGGATGTGCTCCTCACTGTCCAAAACAGGGCCATCTTCCCCATTTTCCACCAAAGGGACATCCTCATCACTATCCACCACAGGGACATCTTAACCACTGTTCATCACAGGGTTGTGCTCCTCACAGTCCATTACAGGGACATCCTTCCCACTGTCCACCACAGCTATATTCTTCCCAACGTGAATCACAGGGACATCTTCACCACAAAAGCATTCACCCCACTGTCCACCACTGGTGATATCCTCCACACTCTCATTCACAGGCATGTCCTCCCAACTGTCCACCACAGGGATGTCCCCCCCCCCACAGTGAACCACAGGGACATCCTCCCCACTGATTACCACAGATACATTCTCCTCACTGTTCACCACAGGGACATGTTCCTCATTGTCCACAACAAGGACATCCTCCCCACTATTTACAACAGGGACATCCTCCCCACTCTCCACCAATAGGATATCCTCCCTACTGTCCACCAGAGGGATATCCTTCCCACTGTCCACCACAGATACATCCTCCTCACTCTCCACCACAGGTACATGTTCCCCACTGTCCACAACAGGGATATCCTCCCCACTATTTACAACAGGGACATCCTCCACACTGTCCACCACTGGGATATCCTCCCCATTGTTCACCAGAGGGTTGTCCTCCCCAATGTCCACCACAGGGACGTACCACACACACGGTCCTTCATAGGGACATCCTTCTCAGTATCCACCATACGGACATTTTCCCCATAGTCCTTCACTGGGACATACTCCTCACTGTCCACTACAGGGACATCCTTTCCACTCTCCACTACACAGGTATGCTCCTCACTGTCAAAAGAGGGACATATTCCCCATTTTCCACCAATGGGACATCCTCTTCACTGTCCACCACAGGGACATCCTAGCCACTGTCCATCACATGACTGCTCCTCACAGTCCATTATACGGATTCCCTCCACACTGTCTGCCTCAAGGATATGCTACCCACTGTCCACCTCAGTGACATCCTCTTACTTGTCCACTACAGGGACACCCTCCACACTATCCACCGCAGAAATGGCCTCCTCATTCTCCACCACAGAGACATAAACTTCACTACCACCCCAGGGACGTCCTCCTCACTGTCCACCAAAGGGTCATATGCCCCACAGTCACCACAGGTACATCCTCCCAACTGTAAACCAAAATGTCATCTTCCACACTATCTACCACCGGTTCAGTCTCCTCACTGTCCACCACAGGAGTACCCTCACCAATGTCCATGACAATGACCTTCTCAATACTGTTCACCACAGGGACATCCTCCTTACTGTCAATCACAGGGACATCCTTCCCACTGTCCACCACAAGGACATCCTCTTCACTGTCCACCACTGGGACATCCTCCCCACTGTCCTCCACATGGATGTGATCCTGTCTGTCCAAAACAGTCCCCACTTTCCACCACAGGGACATCCTCCCTACTGTCAACCACAGGTACATACTCCCAACTCTCCACCACAAGGACATTGACGCACTCTCCACCAGGGATGGCCTTGTTACTGTCCACCACAGGGACATCTTCCTTACTGTCCATAACAGTGACATCTACCTCACTCTACACCACAGGGACATCCTCTCTACTATCCACCACACGTACAGCCTCCTCACTGTCAACCACTGGGACATATTCCCCACTGTCAACCAAAGGGATATCCTCCCCACTGTCCACCACAGAAACAGCCTCCTGCCTGTCCACCACAGTGATATCCTCCCCAGTGTTCACTAGAGTGTTGTTCTCCAACTGTCCACCAAAGGGACATCACCCCCAGTGTCCATGACAGGGATATTCCCTCCACAATCCACAAGAGAGACATCATCATCACTGTACAATATTGGTACAACAACCCCCTGTCCACCACAGGTACATCCCTCTCACTTTACACCACAGGGACATCCTCCTCACTGTCTGCCACAGGGTCATGCTCCATAGTGTCCACCACAGAGTTGTGCTCAACTGTGGGAAAAAGGCCACAGTGGTGGTGGAGGAGTCTAGGAGGCTTTCCATGCAGCTGATTCCACATACATGAGAAGGTCTAAGTTTCCAGTGGCTCCAAGCTTTGGCGATGCCAGGCCCCAATGACACGAGGAAGTCCTTGGTTCCAGAAAGGTTTATTGTCATGACAGATGGTAGATGGACCTGGAAGTATGCCCCGCTAAAACTCAAGGCAGTCCTGAGTTGAATAGGGAGGCAAGAAGGGGGAGGTTCTGGGGAAGCATGCTCAATTTGCTCCTCACTCTGGCCTTCATTAGTATGTAAATCCTTAGAGCCTGAGGCCTGTGGTCATGCCCTCTACCTGTGCACTTTGGGAGAGGCTGTAATAGCCTATGTGACTGAACAATGTAGGTCTATGGAGACGAGACTGCAAGTCAGGACTCTGGGTTCTGGGTGCATGGCCGAATTCCAGTCGTTTCTCACTCAGAGTCTTGGGGTTCTAGACCCTTGCCCAGTCATGAACCAGGATACCCTTATGCAATCTCACACTCTTCACTGTACAAAAGAGGAACATCCTCCCCACTGTTTAACACAGGAACATCCTCACCATTGTCAAACACAGGGACATTCCCCTCACTGTCCACCAAAGAGACATGCTCCTCACTGTCCATCACAGGGACATCATTCCCCACTCTTAACTAGAGGGACATACTCCTCACTGTCCATCACAGGGACATCATTCCCCACTCTTAACTAGAGGGACATACTCCTCACTGTCCATCATAGACATCCTCTCCACATTCCACCACAAGGATGTCCTTCTTAATATCTATACCAGTTTCTTCCCACACTGCTTGCCACAGCAATATCCTACCCACTGTCCAACACAGGGACATTCTCCCCACTGTACACCACAGGTACAACATCCCACTGTCCACCACAGGGACAACTTCCTCACTGTCCATCATAGGGACATCCTCCCCACTTTCCCCCACATGGATGTCTTACACACTATCCATGACAGTGACATCCTCTCCACTGTCCAACACAGGGACATCCTTCCAACTGTCCACCACAGGTACATCCTCCTCACTGTCCACCAGAGGGCCCTGCTCCCCACTGTTCACAACATGGATGTGATCCTCTTTGTCCAAAAC
>NW_021618543.1:98001-144921 GCF_004785775.1 Grammomys surdaster | reverse complement strand
ACTTGCTTCCATTGCACCTGATAGGGTAAGGGAGACTGTCTTAAACTATTAGTCCTTGATCGCTTATTCCCCCAAGATGGAATTTGCTTGATCGGGCTTGAGTTTGAGTCATGACTGGTACCACACTAGACAGGCCAAGAACAGCCAGATAGACAGCTCCATCTTTTTGTCTCCAGGCCAGCTGCCATTGGTCCCAATGACAGGAAATAGGCTGACGCCACATGCCAGATATACACCATGAGGACAACTGGAGAACTGATGGCAGACCAACCCCATGATGGGATTAGCAAGTGGCAATGACCTGGGCGCGGGTATATCCCTCGTAGCCTAAGACAGGGTGGCTCACCATTCTTTGGTGCTGGCTGTGGAAAAACGTCAGCTAGCCTAAGACACAGGACATTGACCAGTGCCTGTTTAACAAAACAAAAGGAAATATCCAGTAGACAGATTCCTCAGCCGCTGTACCCAAGGGCTTCTGGTAAAGACACCCTGTAAAGCCTGAAACATTTCTATACACAGTCCCTGCCCACTAAGGTGTTCGTTCCACGGATAGAAGGTCTGGTAAGTCAATAACGGAGCGGACGAATAAGCCTCGGCCACCTAAGACAGGACAGCCCCGGGTGGGGAGGCTGACCCAGTGACGGGTAAGAGTTTGAGCACCGCCCTCCAAAGAGACTCAGACCCGCCGTGAGACCCCCAAATATGGGAGTTACGAAACCTTCCCAGGGATCTCAACTACCACCCTCTGCAAAAAACAAAAAAGGGGTAGATGTAAGAAGCCGCGTATGCACTGGCTGAAGCCGCGTTTGCCTGGCATCTGGGATTCTTCCTAGTAAACAAGTAAATTGCACATGTGCCATGGTAAAAGCCCACCAAAGTTAAAGCCCATCCCACGGCGTTTTGGCGCGCAACGAGTAAGCAGCCAATCAGAGGTGAATACACCGCTCTAAGGGTATATAAGCAGTGCTTTCCCGGGCCTGGGCGTCTTCTTCCACCATTTTGTTTTTGGGAATAAACGTGTTCCTACGAAAGGATCCTGATGTGTGTGCGCGTGCGTTCTTGCTGGCGAGACGATTACACGTGCGCCTCACACACCACAAGGAAATTATCCCCACTGTCCACCACAGGGATGTCTTCCCCACTGTCCAAAACAGGGACATCCTTCCCACTGTCCACCACAGTGACATACTCCTCACTCTCCCCCACACGGATGGCCACCTCACTGTCCATCACAGGGACATTCTTGCCTCTGTCCACTACATGGACATCCTCCCAACAGTCCAACAGAGTGAAATCCTCCCCACTGTCCACCACATGGACGGCCTCCTCAAAGTCCACCACAAGGGCATTCACTCAACTGTCCACCACCGGTGACATCCTCCATGTTCTCCATCACAGGGATGTCCTCCCCACTATCCTCCACAGGGATGTCCCCCCCACCAGTGAACCACAGGGACACCCTCCCCACTGCCTTCCACAGGGACATCATTCCTCACTGTCAACCAGAGGGACATCCCCCTCACTGTCCACCACAGGGAATTCCTTCACACAGTCCACAACAGGGACAACCTCCTCATTGTCCATCACAGGGACATCCTATGCACTGTCTACCAAAGGGATGGCTTCTTCACTGTAAAGCACAGGGACATAATTCCCACTGTCCACCACAAGGACATCCTCCCCACTTTACATCACAGGGACATCCTCCCCACTGTCCACCACAGAGATATCCTTCACACTGTCCACCACAGTGACATCTTCTCCACTGTCCTCCACAGGGACAGCCTCCTCACTGTCCACCACGGGGACATTCTACCAACTGCCCACCATAGGAACGGCATTCTGACTGTCCACCACAGGGATATCCTCCCCATTGTCCACCACAGTGACATACTCCACACTGTCTTTCACATAGACATTCTCCTTACAGTCCACCATAGGGACATCTTCCCCATGGTCCTTTAGAGGGACATCCTCTTCACTGTCCACTACAGGGACATCCTCTCCACTCTCCACTACAGGGATGTGCTCCTCACTGTCAAAAACAGTTATATCTTCCCCATTGCCCTTCACAGGTATACCTTCCCCAATATCCACCACTGGGACATAGTCCCCATTTACCACCACAGGGATATAATCCCCATTTTCCACCACAGGGATATCCTCCCCTCTGTCCACCACAGGGAAATCCTAGACACTGTCCATCACAGGGATGTCCTCCCTAATGTCCACCATGAGGACATCCTACCCACTGTCCACCTCAGAGACATCCTCTTCACTGTCCACCACAGGGACATCCTTCACACTGTCCAACACAGAGACAGCCTCCTCACTATCAACCAGAGACATCAACCTCACTGCCAACACAGGGACGGTTACCTCACTGTCCACAAAAGGGACATACTCCTCACTGTCCACCATCCCTACCAATGTTCACCACAACAACATCCTCCACACTATCCACCCCAGGGACATCCTCTTTACTGTCAATCAGAGGAACACCCTCCCCATTGTCCACCACAGGGACATCCTTTTTACTATCCACCACTGGTACATCCTCCAAACTGCCCTGCACTTGGACGTGATCCTCCCTGTCCAAAACAAGGAAATGCTCCCCACTTTCCACCACAGGGTCATCCTCACTACTGTCAACCAAAAGTACATCCTCCCAACTGTACACTAAAAGAACATCCACCCACTGTCCAACAGGGATGGCCTCCTCACTGTCCCCCACATGGATGTCTTCCCCACTGTCCATCACAGTGACATCCACTTCACTGTACACCACAGTGACATCATCCCCACTGTCCTCTACACGTACATCTACACTGTCATCCACTGGGACATCCTCCCTTCTGTCCTCCGCAGGAATGGCCTCCCGACTGTCCACCACAGAGATATTCTTCCCAATGTCCACCAGAGGGATGCCCTCCCCACTTTCCATCAAAGGGACATCACCATAACAGGTACATCCTCACCCACATACTCCCAACTGTCCACCTCAGTAACATTCACCCTACTCTTCACCAAAAGGCTATCCTCCTCACTTTCCACTTCAGGAATGTGCTCATGAGTGTCCACTACAGGGATAGGCTCCCCACTGTCCACCACAGGTACATCCTCCTCACTGTCCAACACAAGAATCTGCTCCCCACTGTCCACCACAGGGACATCTTCCTGACTGTCCATGATAGGAATGTGTATCTATACAGAACGTTTCTATGTTACAATATATTGTGCGTTTCAGCTGTAATATAGCAACTTACTTGTAAATTCTATACTAAACAATGAAATATGCATTGCTGGGTGGTACATTGGTTTTTGAGACAATACCAACCACACATCTTTTCACAAAGGTCACCAATAACGTATATTCAGTGTTTTACACTTTCTAATAGTTGCATTTAGCTCTGGGACTACAAATGGTTTGTTTTTCCTGTATCTATACAAGAGATTACTGCATTACCATGTGTAGTGTGTTTCAGCTGTAATATAGCAACTTACTTGTGCATTCTACACTAAACAACGAAGTATGCATGGCCGTGTGGTACTATTGTTTATGCGAAAATCCAAACCAAATGTAACATGCATTCAGTGTTTTCAGCTTTCTATTACTTGCATTTAGCTCAGGAACTACAAAGGGAACTACAGGAGACTTCTGCATTACCATGTATAGTGCTTTTCAGCTGTAATATAGCAACTTACTTGTAAATTCTATACTAAACAATGAAATATGCATTGCTGGGTGATACATTTGTTTTTGAGAAAATCCCAACCACAGGTCTTTTCACAAATGTCACTAGTAATGTATATTCAGCGTTCTTAGCTTTCTAATACTTGCAATTACCTTGGAAACTACCAATGGTTTGCTTTTAGTGTATCTATACAGAAGGTTTCAGCATTACATTGTAAAGTGCGTTTCACCTGAAATACAGCAACTTCTTTGTACATTCTATACTAAACAATGATGTATGCCTGTCCAGGTGATAAATTTGTTAATGTAAAATCCAAACAGCATGTCTTTTCAGATACATCACCAGCAACATGCATTATGTGTTTTCAGCTTTGTAATAGTTGCATTTAGCTCAGGAACTACAAATGGTTTGCTTTTTGTGTATCTATACAGAAGGTTTCTGCATTATACTAAACAATGACGTATGCCTGGCCAGGTGGTAAATTGGTTCATGTGAAAATCAAAACCATCTGTTTTTTTTTCAGAAAGGTCACCTGTAGGATGCTTTCAGTGTTTTCAGCATTCTATTACTTACATTTAGCTCGGGAACTACGAATCGTTTGCTTTTGGTGTATCTATGCAGAAGGTTTCTGCATTACAATATATTGTGCATTTCAGCTGTAATATAGCAACATACTTGTACAGACTACACTATACAATGAATTTTGCATGGCTGAGTGGTAATACAGCAACTATTCGTAGTTCCCGAGCTAAATGCAATTAATAGAAAGCAGAAAACACAGAATATACAATACCGTTGACATTTCTGAAAAGACGTGTGGTTTGGATTTTCACATATACAAAAGTACTACCCGGCCATGCATTCTTCATTGTTTTGTATAGAATGTACAAGTCAGTTGCTATATTACAACTGAAATGCACTATACAATGTAATGCAGAAAATGTATGTATCTCTACACAAAAAGCAAGCCATTTGTAGTTCCAGAGATAAATGCAACTATTAGAAAGCATAAAACACTGAATGCATGTTAGAGCTGACATTTCTGAAAAGACATGTGGTTCAGATTTTTGTATAAACAAATGTACCCCCTGGCCAGGCAAACTTCATTGTTTAGTATAGAGTGTGCAAGTAAGTTGCTATATTGCAGCTGAAAAGTTCTATACAATGTAATGCAGAAACCTTCTGTATAGATACACAAAAAGCAAACCATTCATAGTTCCCAAGCAAAATGCAAGTAATAGAAAGTTGAGAACACTGAATGCATGTTACAGGTAACATTTCAGAAAAGGTGTTTGGTTTGGATTTTCGTATAAATAAATGCACCACCTGGCCGTGCATACTTCATTGTTTAGTATAGAATGTACAAGTAAGTTGCTATATTACAGCTGAAATGCACAACGTATTGTAGTGCAGAAACGTACTGTACAGATACAGGAAAAGCAAACCATTCGTAGTCCCCAAGGTAAATGGAAGTAACAGAAAGCTGAAAACAATGAATGCATATTACAGGTGATGTTTCTGAAAAGATATGTGATTTGGATTTTCACATAAATAGAAGTACCACCTGGGCATGCATACTTCATTGTTTAGTATAGAATTTACAAGTAACATGCAATATTACAGCTGAAACGCACAAGAGATTATTATGCAGAAACCTTCTGAACAGATACAAGAAAAGGAAACCATTCATAATTCCCAAGGTAAATATAAGTATTAGAAAGCTGAAAATTCTTAATGCATGTTACAGGTAACATTTCAGAAAAGATGTGTGGTTTGGATTTTTGCATAAACAAATCCACCACCTGGCCATGCATACTTCATTGTTTAGTATAGATTTAAGTTGCTATATTACAGCTGAAGCACATTATACAATGCAATGCAGAAACCTTATGTGTCTGTACACAAAGACCCCTGTGGTGGAAAGTGGGGAGGATGTCCCTGTGGTGGACAGTGGACAGCGCCTCCTTGTGGTGGACAGTGAGGAGGCTGCCCCTCTGGTGGACAGTGGGGAGCACATTTTTATGGTGGACAGTGGGGAGGATGTCCTTGTGGTGGACAGTGGGGAAAATGTCCCTGTGGTGGACAGTAGAGAGGCTGTCCCTTCAGTGGACAGTGAGAAGGATGTCCCTGTGGTGGATATTGGGGAGCATATCACTGTAGTGGAGACTGGAGAGGATGTCCCTGTGGTAGACCCTTTAGATTAATTTGGCTGTAGAGCTATAGTGTCAGTTACATTTGCCTCTTTCCTCCACCACTGTTCCTTCTTTTTAGACAAGGTATTACCCAGGAATCTCAGTCAAGTTACTTATGAGCTTTAACTATCTAAAGTGTGTGTGTTGGTATACAGTGGGGAGGATGACCTTGTGGTGGACAGTGGGGAGAATGTACTTGTGGTGGACTTTTGGCTGGGTTTCCCTGTGATGGAGAGTGAGAAGGATGTCCCTGTGGTGTACAGTAGGGAACTCATTCCTGTGCAGGACAGTGAGGAGGATTTCCCTTTGGTGGACATTGGGGAGGATTAAGCTGTGGTGGACAATGGTTAGCAAATTTCTGTGGTAGAAAGTGAGGGAAATGTCCCTGTGTTGGACAGATAGGAGTATATCCCTCTGGCAGACAGTGAGAAGGATGATCCTGTTGTGGACAATGGTGAGCAAATTTTAGTGGTGTACAGTGAGTGGTGAACACTGGTGAGTACATTTTTGTGGTGGACAGTGAAGAGGATGTCCCTGTGGTGGCCAGTGGGGAGACATCACTGTGGTGGATAGTGAGGAGAATGTTCCTGTGGTGGCCAGTGAAGATGTCCAGGTGGTGGATACTGCTGAGCATATTCCAGTTGTGGATAGTGTGGAGGATGTCCCTTTGGTGGACAATGGGTAGGATGTCCTTGTGTTGGATATTGGGGAGAATGTCCGTGTGTGGTGGACAGTTGGGAGGATGTCACTGTAGTATACAGTGAGCAGAATGTCCCTGTGTTTGACAGTGTGGAAGACATCCCTGTGGTGGACAGAGGTTAAGATATCCCTTTGGTGTACAATGTTGATGATGTCTCTGGTGGACAGTGGGGATCACATTCCTGTGGTGAAGAGTGATGAGGATTACCCTGTGTTTGACAGTGGGAAGGAAGTCCCTTTGGCATGCCTTGGGGAGGACGTCACTGTGGTGGAGTGTTGGGCCAATGTGGCTGTGGTAGACAGTGAGTAGGATACACCTTTGGTGTACATTACAGAGCACATACTTGTGGTGGACAGTGAGGAGAATGTCCCTGTGGTGAACAGTGGGGAATATGTCCCTATGGTGTAACAGTGGTGAGAATGTCCCTCTGGTAGAAGTTGGTAGAAAGACCCTGTGGTGGACATTGAGGAGGATGTCCCTGTGGTGGATGTTGGGAGCACACCATTGTGGTGAACAGTGAAAAGAATGTCCCTGTGGTAGACAGTGGGTAGGTTGGACCTGTGGTGGACACTGGTGAACACATTGCTGTGGTGGATAATCTGGTGGGTATCCCTATGGAGGACTGTTGGGAGGATGTCCCTGTGGTTGACAGTGATGAGGATGTCTCTGTGTTGGACACTGTTGATCACTTTTCTGTGGTTGACAGAGAGGAGGATGTGCCTGTGGTGGACAGCGGGGAGCAAATCTCTGTGCTGGAGAGTTGGGACAATGTCCCTGTTGAAGACAATGGGGAGCATATACCTGTGGCGGACAGCAGGGAGGTTGTCCCTCTGGTCAACAATAGGGGGAAGGTCCCTGTGGTGAACAGTAGAGAAGATGTCCCTGTGGTTGACAGTGAGGAGGATATCCCTTTGGTGGACAGTGGGGAGCACATCCCTGTGGTCTTTTGTTGGGAGAATGTTTCTGTGGTGGAGAGTTGGGTGGATGTCTCTTTGGTGGAAATTTGAGAGTAAATCCCTGTAGTGGACAGTGGGGAAAATGTAGCTGTGGTGGACACTGGGGTGCAAATCACTGTTATGGACATAGAGGAGGATGTCCCTTTGGTGGACAGCAGGGAGCATGTACCTTTAGTGCAATGTTGTGAGGATGGCCTTGTAGAGGACAGTGAGAAGTGTGTCCCAGTGGTGGACACTGAGGAGCATATCCTAGTGGTGTACAGTGAGTAGGATGTCCTTATTTTGGACATTGAGTATGATGTCCCTGTGGTGGAAGGTGGGGAGGAAGTCTCTGTGGCGGACACTGGTGAGCACAACCTTATGGAGGACAGTTGGGTGGCTGTCCCTGTGGTGGACAGTGAGGAGGATATACCTGTGGTGGACAGTGGGGGCACATCCTTGTGGTGGATAGTTAGAAGGATGTCCCTGTGGTGGACAGTGAGGAGACTGTTGATGTGGTGACAGTGGGGAGCACAATTCTGTGGTGGACAGTGGGGAGAATATCTCTGTGGTTGAAAGTGTGGAACACATCCCTGTGGAGGACAGTGGGGAAGAAGTCCCTGTGGAGGACAATGGGGTGAGGTCCCTGTGGTTGACTGTTGGTGAGGATAACAATGTGGTGTAGAGTAGGAAGTATGACGCTATGATGAACAGTGGGGAACACATTCCTATGGGGTACAGTGAAGAGGATGTCCCTGTTGTGGACAGTGTGTAGCACACTCCTGTGGTGGACAGTGAGGATGATCCCTCTGGAGGAAAGAGAGAAAGATGTCCCTGAGGCTAGACACTGCTGAGCACATTCCTGTGGTGGATAGTGAGGAGAATGTCCCTGTTGTGGACAGTGGGTACCACATTCCTTTCAGGGACAGTGAGGAGGATTCCTTCTGGAGGACAATGAGAAAGATATCCTTATGGTGGACATTGGTGAGCACATTACTGTGGAGGACAGTGAGGAGGATGTTACTGTGGTCGACAGTGGGGAGAATGTCCCAGTGGGGGACAGTAGGGAGGATTTCCCTGTAGTGGACAGTGAGGATGATGTCCTTTATGTGGACAGTGTGGAGTACATCCTTGTGGTGGACATTGAGGAGGGAGTCCCTGATGTGAATAGTGAGGAGGATGTCACTGTGGTTGATAGTGGGAGCACATTCCTGTGTTCAACCGTGGGGAGAGTATCTCTGGGGGACAGTGGGGACCACATTCCTTTTGTGGACAGTGATGAGGATTTTCCTGTGGTTGATAGTACACCACAAAGAAGTCCCTGTGGTGTACTGTGGTGAGGATGTCCCTGTGGTAGACTGCTGGGATGACATTTCTGTGGTGGACAGTGAGTAGGATGTACCTGTGGTGGACAGTGGGAACATATATTTGTGTTGGACAGTGAGGAGAATGTTCCTGTGGTGGACAGTGGGTAGGATGTTCCTTTGGTGGACAGAGGGAGAATTTCCAATTTGGTGGAAGTTGGGAGAATGTCCCTGTGGTGGACAGAGGGGAGCACAACATTGGGGTGGACAGTGAGGAGGATGTCCCTGTGATGGAAATATCACAGGGGAGATATCACTGTGGTGGATAGTAAGGAAGATGTTCCTGTGGTGGACACTGGGGTGGATGTCCATGAGGTAGACACAGGTAATCACATTACTTTGGTGGATAGATGGAGGATGTCCCTGTGGAGGACCATTGGGAGCAAATCCCTGTGCTGGACAGTGGGGAGGATGTCCCTGTGGTGGACAGTTGGGAGCACATACCTGTGGTGAAGAGCAGGAGGTTGTCCCTCTGGTCAACAATGGGGAAAAGGTCCCTGTGGTGGGCAGTAGAGCGGATGTCCCTGTTGTGGACAGTTAGGAGAATATCCCTGTTGTGGACAGTGGAGAGCACATCCCTGTGGAGTTTTGTTGAGAGGTAGTCACTGTGGAAGACACTTGGGAGGATATCCTTTGGTGAACATGTAGGAGCAAATCCCTGTAGTGGACAGTGGGGAGAATGTACCTGCGGTGCACACTGGGGTGCAAATTGCTGTCATGGACATTGAGGATGATGTCCCTGTGGTGGACAGTGGAGATAATGTCCCTGTGGTGGACTGTTGTGAGGATGTCCTTATAGTGGACACTGAGGAAGATGTCCCTGTGGTGGACAGTGAGAAGCATATCTTAGTGGTGTAAAGTGAGTAGGATGTACCTGTTTTAGACATTGAGTATGATGTCCCTTTGGTGGACAGTAGAGAGCTCATTTCTGTTTTGGACAGGGGGAGGATTTCTGTTTGGTGTAAAGTGGGGAGGAAGTCTCTGTGGTGGTCACTGATGAGCACAATCTTGAGGAGGACAGTTGGGAGGCTGTCCCTGTGGTGGACAGTGAGGAGGATGTCCCTGTGGTGGACAGTGAGGAGATTTTAGCTGTGGAGACAGTGGGGAGCACAATTCTGTGGTAGACAGTGTAGAGGATATCTCTGTGGTGGACAGCATGGAGCACATCCCCGTGGTGGACAATGAGGAGGACATCCCTCTGGTGGACAGTGTGGAGGATCTCCCTATTGTGGAGAGTGGTGAGCACATCCTTTTTGTGGACAGTAGAGAATAAGTCCCTGTGGTGGACAGTGGGAGGAATGTCCCTGTATTGGACAGTTGTGAGGATAACACTATGGTGGATAGTGAAAAGGAAGTCCCTGTGGTGGACAGTTGGGAGGATAACCCTGTGGTGGACAGTAGGAAAGAAGTCTCTGTGATGGACAGTGGGGAGCACATTCCTAAGGTGTACACTGAGGAGGATATCCTTTTTGTAGATGGTGGGTAATCTATTCCTGTCATGGACAGTGAGGAGGATTCCTTCTGGAAGACAGTGAGAAAATATCACTGTGGAGGGCACTGGTGAGCACATTACTGTGGTGGGCTGTGAGGAAGATGTCACTGTGGTTGACAGTGGGGAGAATGTCCCTGTATTGGACAGTTGAAAGGATTTCCCTGTGGTGGACAGTAAGAATGATGTCCCTTATGTGGACAATGTGGAGAATATCCTTTTGGTGGACATTGAGGAGGAAGTCCCTGCAGTAAACAGTGAGAAGGATGTCACTGTGGTTTAAAATGGGGAGCACATTCCTGTAGTGGACAGTGGGGAGGATGTCCCAGTGGTGGAGAGTGAGGAGGATGTACCTGTAGTGGACAGTGGGGAGCCCAACCTTGTGTTGGATATTGGGGAGTATTTCCCTGTAGGGGACCCTGGGGAGCACTTCCTTGTGGTGGACAGTGGGGAGCATGTTCATGTGGTGGGCACTGGTGAGCACATTCTTATGCTGTACAGTGCCGAGGATGTCCCTGTGGTCAACAGTGGGGAGTTTGTACCTGTTGTGGACAGTTGGAAGGATGACCCTGTGGTGGACAGTGATGAGGATATACTTGTGGTGGATGGTGGCCAGGATATCCCTATTATGGACAGTGAGAAGGATGTCCCTTTGGTGTATACTGGTGTGCACATTTCTGTGGTAGACAGTGAAAAGGATGTCCCTGTGATGGACAAAGAGGAGAGATAACTCTGATGGACAGTGAGGAAGATGTCCTTGTGTTGGACAGTGGAGAGGGTGTCCCGGTGGTGGACACTGGAGAGTTCATTACTGTGGTGGATAGTCTGGATGATGTCCCTTGGTGGATAGTGGGGAGCACATACCTGTGGCGGCGAGCAGGTAGGATGTTCCTCTGGTCAATAGTGCAGAAAATGTTCCTATGATGGAGAGTTGAGAGGATGTTTCTGTGATGAACAGTCAGGAGGAAATACCTGTGGAGGACAATGGGGAGCACATCCCTTTCGTGTTTTGTGTATAGGATACCCCTGTGATGGACAGTGTGGAGGATGTTCTTGTGGAGGACAATGGGGAGTAAATCTTTGTGGTGGACAGTGGGGAGGATATCTCTGTGGTGGACAGTTGGGAGAATGTCCATGTGGTGGACAGTGACTAGGATGTTCCTGTTATGGACATTGATGAAGATGTTTCTGTAGTGCACAGTGGAGAGCTCTTTTATGTGGTGGTCGTAGGGGTGTATGTCCCTGTGGTGGACAGTGGAGAGGATGTATCTGTGGTGGACACTGGTGAGCACAACCATGTGGAAGACAACTGGGAGGCTGTCCCTATGGTGGAGAGCGTGGAAGATGTCCCTGTGGTGGACGGTGGGGAGGATGTCCCAATTGTCGACAGTGCTGAGCACATTCCTGTGGTGGACAATTGTGGGGATGTTCCAGTGGTGGACAGTGCTAAGCATATTCCTGTGGTGGATAGTGTGGAGGACGGCCCTGTTGTGGACAGTTGGTAGGATGACACTGAGGTGGACAATGGGGAGAATGTCCATGTGGTGGACAGTTTGGAAGATTTCCTTGTGTTTTGCAGTAAGGAGGATGTCCCTGTGTATGAAGTGTGGAACATATCCCTGTGGTTGACAGTAGGTAAGATATCCCTCTTCTGGACAGTAAGGAGGATGTCTCTGGTGGACAGTGGGGAGCACATTCCTGTGGTTGACAGTGATGAGGATGACCCTGTGGTTGACAGTGGGAAGGAAGTCCCTGTGGTGTATCGTGGGGAGGATGTCTCTTTGGTTGACAGTTGGGACCAGGTTGGTGTGGCGGACGTGAGTAGCATGTACCTGTGGATGAGAGTGGGAAGCACATCCTTGTGGTGGACAGTGAGGGGAATGTCCCTGTGGAGGACAGAGGGGAGGATGTCCCTGTGTTGGACAATGAGGAGAATGTCCCAGTTTTGAGCAGTTGTGAGGATGTCCCTGTGGTGAACAGTGAGGAAGATGTCCATGTAGTGGACAGTGGGGAACACTTCTTTGTGATGGAGAGTGAAGAGTATGTACCTGTGTTAGACAGTGGAGAAAATGTCACTGTGGTCGACAATGATGAGGCTTTCTCTGTGGTGGACACTGGTAAGCACATTCCTGTGAGTGAGGAAGATGTCTCTGTGTTGGACAGTGGAGAGCAAATCTCTTTGTTGGACAGTGGGGAGGATGTCCCTGTGGTGGACAGTGGAGAGCAATTAAGTTGCTATATTAAACCTGAAAATCACCGTACAACCTAATGAAGAAACCTGATGTATACATACATGAAAAGCAAAGCATTCTTAGTTTCCCAAGCTAAATTTATTGATTATAAAGCTGAGAACACCGAATGCATGTTACTGGTGATGCTTCTGTTAAGACATGTTGTTTGGATTTTCACATAAATGATAGTGCCACCCAGACATTCATAATTCATTGTTTTGCATAGAATGTAAAAGAATTTGCTATATTACAGCTGAAAATCACCATATAACCTAATGAAGATCACTGTTGTGTAGACTCATGAAAACAAATCATTCTTAGTTCCAGAGATAAATGCAACTATTAGAAAGCTCAAAACACTGAATGCATGTTAAGGTGATGTTTCTGTTAAGATACGTTGTTTGAATTTTCGCATAATCAATAGTACCACATGGCCATGAATACTTCATTCTTTTAAATAGTATGTAAAAGTAAGTTTCAATAACAAGGCTTAAAATCACCATACAACCTTATGAAGAAATCTACTGTATAGATACCCGAAAAGCAACACATTCTTACTCTCCGAGCTAAATTCAATTATTACAAAGCTGAAAACACTGAATGCATGTTACACATTTTGTTTCAGTTAAGACATGTTGTTTGGATTTTTGCATATACAATTGTACTACCCAGACATGCATACTTCACTCTTTTAAATAGAACATACAAGTAAGTAGCTATATCACACCTGAAAATCACCATACAACCTAATGAAGAAACATGCTATATAGATATATGAAAAGAAAAATGTTCTTCATCTCCTAGCTAAATGCAACTATTACAAAGCTGAAAACACTGAATGTATGTTACACATTATGTTTCAGTTAAGACACGTTGTTTGGATTTTCACATAAACAATTGGACCACCCATACATGCATATTTCATTGTTTTGTATAGAATGTACAAGTAAGTTGCTATATTACAGCTGGAAAATACCATACATCATAGTCAAGAAATCTGCTGCATAGATATACAAACAGCAAAGCATGCTCAAGACTTGGGATATCAGATCTCTAGCAATGCCAGGCACAGGCTAATCCTAGTTTTCCTACAGTGAGATGGGAGGTAGAGACAGGAGAATCCCCAGCTCACAGGACACTGGTATATGCACTGGGAAGCAACAAGGAACCTGCTCCAAGTATGAATCAATATGTGAAGTCATCCTCTGACCACACAGTTATCCTGGCAACACATACGCCACACAAACACACTGCATAGGACTTACAAACACACACTCACACACGCACCTACACTCTAGATAGTTAAGTAGCTTACTTAAGTAGCTTGACTGAGATTCTTGTGTAATCTCTGGTCTGAAAAGAAGGAGGGATGTGGAAGAAAGAGGCAAATGTGACTGATGGTATAGCTCTACAGCCCGACTCATCAAAAGGGTCTACCACAGGAATCTCCTTCCCATTTTGCAACACAGGGATATGCTCCCCACTGTCCACCACAGAGACATTCTTTTCACTGTCCACCACAGGGACATCCTCATCACAGTCCATCAAAGGGACATTCTTCCCATTATCTACTATAGGGTTATTCTCACAACTGGCCACCACAGACACATTCTCCACACTGACCACCAGAGCGACATCCTCCTCACTTTCTGGCACAGGGATTTGCTCCCCAGTGTCCACCACAGGAACATCCTCCCCACAATTCACCACAGGGATGTGCTCCTCACTGTTCACCACAGGAATATCCTCCTCACAGTCCACCACAGGAATATGCTCACCACAGTCCCCCACAGGGATTTGTTCCTCACTGTCCACCACAGGGACATCCTCCCCACTGTCAGTCACAGGGACTTCCTTCCAACAGTCCACCATAGTGTCATCCTCACAACTGTCCACCACAGAGACATTTTCCACACTGACCACTGAAGGTAAACCTCCTCACTGTCCAGCACAAGGATTTTCTCCACACCATCCACTACACAGACATCCACCCCATATTACACCACAAGGATGTGCTCCCCATTGTCCACCACAGGGTCATTCCTCCCACTCTCCAGCATAGGGATTTGCTCTCCATTGTCCACCAGAGGGATATCCTCCATACTATCCACCACAGGGATATGATGCCCACTGTCAACCACAAGAATATCCTCCTCACTGTCCACCACAGGGATATCCTGACCACTGTACACCACAAGGACTTGCTCCAAATGGTCCCCCACATGGACAGCCTTTTCAGTGTCCATCACAGGAATGTGGTGCCTTCAGTCCACCACAGCAACTTCCCCCTCACTGTACACCACAGGGACATCCTCCTGATTGTCCACAAAAAGTATGTGTTCCCCACTATCCACTAAAGGGACCTCCACTGAACTGTCCAACACAGGGACATCTGCCAAACTATCCACCGCAATGTTGTGCTCAGCAGTGCCCACAAAAGAGACATGTTCCCCACGATCCACCACAGGGACATCCTCCCACTTCTTTACCACAGAAATTTGCACTCACTGTCCACCACAGGGACATCGTCCTCTAAGTCCACCACAGGGAAATCCTTCTCACTCTCTTTTGACAGGAACATCCTCCTCACTCTCTACCACAGGGACATCCTTCTCACTGTCCATCAAGGGACACCCTTCCCACTGTCCACCATAATGTCATCCTAAAAACTGCCCACCACATATACATTCTCCACACCTACCTCCACAGGGAAATCCTTCTCACTGTCCAGCACAGGGATTTGATCCCCACTGTCCACCACAGGGACATCCTACTCACTGTACTCCACAGGAATGTGCTCCCCACTCTCCACCACAGGGACATCCTCCCCACTGTTCACCACAAGGATTTGCTCCCTACTGTCCACCACAGGGACTTCCTTGACACTGTCCACCACAGGGACTTCCTTGATACTGTCCACCGCAGGGATATCCTCTCAACGGTCTACCACAGGGACATTCTCCCCAATGTCCAACACAGGGACGTCCTCCGTACTGTCTAAAACAGGAATGTGCTAACCATTGTACACAACAGCTACATTCTTTTCTCTGTCTACTAAAGGGACATCCTCCTCACTGTCCACCACTGGATTGTGCTGACCAGTGTCCATCACCGGGACATCTTTCTCACTGTCAACCACAGGGATCCTCTTCAATATGCATCACAGGAATGTGCTACCAACTGTCCACAACAGGGATAACCTCACTATCCACCACAGGGATGTGCTCTCTGCTGTCCACCACAGGGGCATCCTCACAACTGTCCATCACTGGGACATTCTCCCCACTGTCCACCACAGTGACATCCTCCCCACTGTCCACCACAGATCTAAATCCAACTATTTGAAAGCTAAAAACACTAAATGCATTTTACAGATGATGCTTCTGTTAAGACATGTTTTTTGGTTTTTCACATAAACAACTGTACAACCCAGTGATGCATATTTCATTGTTTTGTATAGAATATACAAGTAAGTTGAATATAACAGATGAAAATCACCATACAACCTAATAAAAAAAAACCCTGCTGTATAGATACAGGAAAGCCAAGCGTTCTTAGTCCTCAAGCTAAATGCATCTATTAGAAAGTTGAAAACATTGAAGACATGTTACAGGTGATGTTTCTGTTCAGACATTTTCTTTGGCTTTTCACATAAACAGTAGTACCACCCGGTTATGCATATTTCATTGATTTGTGTAGAATGTATTTGTAAGTTTCTATATTGGAGCTGAAAGTCACCATAAAAGCTAATGAAGAAACGTTCTGTATAGGTATATGAGAAGGAATGTATTCTTAGTCTCTGAGCTAAATGCATTTTCACAACTGGCCACCACATTCTCCACTTTGTCCATCACAGCAACATTGTCTTCACTCTACAGCACAGAGATTTGCTCTCCACTGTCCACCACAGGAACATCCTCCCCACTATTCACCACAGAAATGTGCTCCCCACTGTCCACCACAGGGATATCCTCCTCACTGTCCACCACAGGAATATCCTCACCACTGTCCCCAACAGGAATTTGCTCCTAACTGTCCTTCACAGGAAGATTCTCACATCTGTCCACAGGGACATTCTCCTCACTGTCCACAACAAGGACATCCTCCCCTCGATCTTGCACAGGAATGCGCTCCCCACTCTCAACCACAGGGATATCCTCTACCATGTCCACTAGAGGGATTTGCTCCCCACTCTCCACCACAGGGACATCCTCTTCACTGTCCAGCATAGGAATGTGCTTCCCTCTGTCCACGACAGGAATTTTCTGGACACTGTCTACTACAGTGCTATCTTCACAACTGTCCACCCCAGCTACATCCTCCTAATTGCCCACCACAGAGACATACTCATCACTGTCCCCCACAGCAATGTGCTCACCAGTGTCCACCACTGGGATATCTATCTCAGTGTCCACTACAGGGATCCTCCTCAATAATCACCACAGGGTTGTGCTCCCCACTGTCCACCACAGTGAAATCCTCCTCACTGTTCACCACAACGATATTCTCCCCACTGTCCACCACAAGGACATCCTCACAACTGTCTACCACAGGGATATTCTCCCCACTGTCCGCCACAGGGACATCCTTTCCACTGTCTACCACAGAGCTAAATCCAACTATTAGAAAGCTAAAAAGACTAAATTCATGTTACAGGTGATGTTTCTGTTAAGACATGTTGTTTGAATTTTTGCATAAACAATAGTAACACCCTCTCATGCATAATTCATTCTTGTAAATAGAATGTATAAGTAAGTGCTGAAAATGACCATACAACATAGTCAAGAAACCTGCTCTATAGATACACGAACAACAAAACAAACTCCAGGACTTTGGATCTCACAACTCAAGCAATGTCAGGCACAGGATAATCCTAGTTTTCTTACAATGAGGTGGGAGGTAAAGACAGGAGAATCTCCAGCTCACAGGACACTGGTATATTCAGTGGGAAGCAACAAGGAACCTACACCAGGAACGAACCAATATTAGAGGTTGTCCTCTGACCACAGACTTATCCTGGCAACACGTGTGCCACACAATTACACTGGATATGATACACACACACACACACACACACACACACACACACACACACACCCTCTAGACAGTTAAAGCACATAAGTAGCTTAACTGAGATTCTTGTGTAAACTCTGGTCTGAAAAGAAGGGACGGTTATGGAGTAAAGAGGCAAGTGTGATGGACACTATAGCTCTACAGCCGAATGGATCCAAAGCATCTACTGCAGGGACATCCTCCCCACTGTCCACCACAGGGATACGCTCCCCACAGTCCACAACAATGATGTCATTCTCACTGACCATCACAGGGAAATGCTCCTCCTATGCATCACAGGGACTTCCTAACTCAGTCCAGCACAGGGTCATGCTCACAACTACCAACCACAGAGACATTCTCCACACTGTCTAGCACAGGGATGTGCTCCCCACTGTCCAGAACAGGGAAATCCTCCCCTTAGTTGACCACAGGTATTTGCTCCACACTATCCACCACAGGGTTATGCTCCACACTCACCACCACAGGGATATTCTCTTCACTGTCCACCACAGGGGTATCCTCAACACTGTCCACCATAGGGTTTTGCTCCAAACTGTCCACCACTGTGACATCCTCCTCACTATACACCTGAGGAATGTGCTCATCTGGTCCCAAAAGGGACATACTCCTCTCTTTTGACCACAGGGCCATATGCTTAACAGTCCACCACAAGGATATGCTCACCACTGTCCACGACAGGGTCATCCTCCTGTCTATTACAGGGACATTCTCTATACTGTCCACCACAGGAATTTCTTTCCACTGTCCACCACAGGGTTATCCTTCCAAATGTCCACCACAGGACATTCTCCACACTGTCCACCACAAGGATGTGCTCCCCACTCTCCACTGCTAAGACATCCCCCCAACTGTCCACCACAGGCATGTGCTCTCCACTATTCACAGACATCCTTCCCACTCTCCACATAAGGGATTTGCTCCCCAGTGTCCAGCACAGGGACATTCTGCTCACTGTCCACCACAGAAAAGTGCTCCCCACTGTCTACCACAGGGACGACCTCCTCACTGTCCTCCACAGCAATGTGCTCAACAGTGTCCAACTCAGGGATGTGATCCCCACCGTACATCACAGGATCTTACTTCCCACTGTCAACAACAGGGTCATCCTCCTCACTATTCACCAAAGGGATGTGCTCCCCATTGTCAACCACAGGAACATCCTCCTAACTGTCCAGCACAGGGACATCATCCCAACTGTCCACACCAGGGACATTCTCCCCAGTGTCCACCACAGGGACATCCTCCTCACTATCCACCACAGTGATGTCTCCACACTGTCCACCACAGGGATATCTTCTTTACCATCAACCACAAAAATGTTCTCACCTGTGTCGACCACAGGGATATCCTCCCCAAGTCCACCACAGGGAGATTCTCCTCACTATCCACCACAATGATGTCTCCCCACATCCCACCAGAGGTACATCCTCTCCAGTCTCCAGTACAGGGACATTCTCCTCACTGTCCACCAAAAAAAATGTGTTCCACAGTGTCTACCAAAGGGACATCCTCCTCACTGTCCACCACAGTTACCTTCTGCCAACAGTCCACAGGAGTGACATTGTCCCCATTCTCCACCACGGGGAAATTCTCCTCACTGACAACCACAGTAATGTTCTACCCTATGTACACCACAGGAACATCTTCACTATCCACCACAGGATATGCTCCCCACTGTCCAAAATAAAGACATCCTCCTCACTGTCCACCACAATGATGTGTTCCCCACTGTCCACCACAGGGACATCCTTGTCAGTGTCTGCCAGAGTGACATCCTCCCAACTGTCCACTACAGGGACATTCTTCACACTCTCCACAAAAGAGACATCCTCCCAACTGTCCAGCACGGGGATTTGCTACCCACTTTCCACCACAGGAATGTGCAGACCAGTGTCCAACACAGGGACATCCTCCTTACTGTCCACCACAGGAATGTGTTCCACACTGTCCACAACAGGGATATCCTCCTCACTGTCCACCACAGGGACATCCTCCCAAATGTCCACCACAGGGAAATTCTCCCCAATGTCCTCCACAGGGACAGCCTCTCCACAGTCCATCACAGGAATATCCTCCCCACTATCTACCACAGGAATGTGCTCACCAATGTCCACCACTAGGACATGCTCCCTAGTATCTACCACGTGGACATCCTCCTCAATGTCCATCAAAGACATGTGCTCCACACTGTTCAGCACATAGACATCCTAATCATATTCCAGAACAGGGATTTTCTCTCCACTGTCCACCACAGGGACATTCTCCTCACTGTCCATCACAAAAAAGTGCTCCCCAATGTCCACCACAGGGAAAGGGACATCCTCTTCACTGTCCACCACAGAAATGTGCTCACTAGTGTCCTCTACAGGGACATCCTCCTCACTGTCCACCACAGGGACATCCTCCAAACTGACCACTATAGGACATCCTTCCAATTGTCCACCACAGGGATATTCTTCCAAATATCCACCACAGGGACATCCTCCCCAGTGTCCACCACAGGGATGTGGTCCTCACTGCCCACAACAGGGACATCCTCCTCAGTATCCTCCACAGGTATGTGCTTCCCACTGTCCACCACAAGTACCTCCTCCTAACTGTTCACCAATGTAATGTCGTCACCAATATCCACCACAGTGGCATCCTCCTCATTATACCCCACAGGAGTGTGATCACCAGTGTCCCCCACAGGGACATACTCCCCACTGTCCACCACAAGGATGTGCTCCTTACTTTCCACATCAGCAACATCCTCCTCACTATCCATAACAGGAATGTGCTCCCCTCTCTCCACCACAGGGACATATTATCCACTGTTCACCACAGTAATGTCCTCACCAGTGTCCACCAAAGGGACATGCTCCCCACTGTCCACCTCAAGGATGTCCTACTTACAGTCCACCTCAGGGACATCCTCCTCACAGTCCACAACTGAGAAATCTTCCTAACTGTCCATCACAGTGACATTGTTCCCATTATCCACCACAGTGACATCCTGCTCACTGTCCACCACAAGAGTGTGCTCACCAGTGTCCACCACAGGGACATCTTTCTCACTCTCCTCCACAGGGATCTTCCTCACTCTCTGCCACAGGAATTTGCTATCCTCTGTCCACAACAGGGACATACTCCTCACTATACACCAAAGGAATGTGCTCACCACTATCCACCACAGGAATATCCCATTCACTGTCAACCATAGGAATGTGTTCCTCAAAGTCCACAACACTGACTTCCTTCCCTCTGTCCACCACATGGTTATGCTCCCAACTGTCCAACACAGGACATTCTCCTCACTGTTCACCACAGGGACATCTTCCTCACTATTCTTCACAGGAATGTTCTCACCAGTGTCCATCACAGGGATATCTTTCTCACTCTCCTCCACAGAAATCCTCCTCATTGTCCAACACAGGAAAGTGCTCCCCATTTTAAACCACAGGGACATCCTCCTCACTGTCCACCACAGGAACTTCTTCCTCAATATCCACCACAAGTATTTGCTCCCCACTGTCCACCTCAGGGACATTCTTCCACTTTCCACAACTAGAAATCCTCCTCACTATCCTCCACAGGAATGTACTAACCAGTGTCCACCAAAGGTACATCTTTCTCACTCTCCTCCACAGGGATCCTCCTCATTGTGCACCACAGGAATGTGCTACCCACTGTCCACCACAGGGACATCCTCCTCACTGTCCACCATAGGAATGTGCTCCCCATTGTCTACCACAGGGACTTCTTTTCCATTATCCTCCACAGGGTTATCCTCACAACTCTCCACCACCAGAACATTCTCTCCACTGTCCACCACTGGTACATCATCCTCAAATTCCAGCTTAAGGATTTTCTCCCCACTGTCCACCACAGGGTCAACCTTTCCATTGTCAACCACAAGGATGTGCTCCTCATCCTCCACCACAGGGAGATTCTCCACACTGTCCACGAGAGTGACTTCCTCCTCTCTGTCCACCACAGCTACATCCTCCTCACTGTCCACCACAAATTCACCCTCCCAACTCTCCACCATAGTGACATCCTCCTCACTGTTCACAACAAGGATGTGCTCCCTACTGTCCACCACAAGTACATACCCCTCACTGTCCACCAAAAGGACATCCTCCCAACTGTTCACCACAGGAACATTCTCCCCACTGTCCACCACAGGGACATCTTTCCCACTGTCTACCACAGAGCTAAATCCAACTATTAGAAAGCTAAAAACATTAAATGCATGTTACAGATGATGTTTCTGTTAAGACATGTTGTTTGTATTTTTGTATAAACAATAGTACCTCCTGGCCATGCATACTACATTCTTTTAAATAGAATATACAAAAAGTTGCTACTTTACAGGTGAAAGTCACCATAAAACATAATGAAGAAACTTGCTGTATAGATACATGAAAAGCAACGCATTCTTAGTTCCCGAGCTAAATGCATTCATTAGAAAGCTGAAAACACTGATTGCATGATGCTGGTGATGTTTCTGTTAAGATAGGTTGTTTGGATTTTCCCGTAAACAATTGTACCTCCCGGCCATGCATATTTCATTGTTTTGTATAGAATGTACAAGTAAGTTACTATATTTCAGGTGAAAATAACCATACAAACTAATGAAGAAACCTGCTGTATGGACACACGAACAGCAAAGTATTCTTAGTTCCTGAGTTAAATGGAATTATTAGAAATTTGTAAAAACTGAATTCATGTTACAGTTGATGTTTCTGTTATGACATATTGTTTGGATGTTCATATAAACAAGAGTACCACCAGAACCTTCATAATTCATTGTTTTGTATAGAATGTATAAGAAGTTGCTATATTACAGCTGAAAATCACCACACAACCTAATGAAGAACACTGCTGTGTAGATACAAAAAAGCAAAGCATTCTTAGTTCTTGAGCTATATGCAACTATTTGAAGGCTGAAAACACTGAATGCATGTTACAGGTGACATTTCTGTTAAGACATGTGCTCACCAGTGTCCTCCACAGGTTAATCATAGTCACTGTCCAACACTGTGGGGAAAATTTAAAAGCCGCCTCAGCGGTGGAGCCCCAGAGGGGCTTCCGCCACTATGGCGGGTCCCACATTCAGGAGGAATCTTATAGTTCCAGCAGCCTGGAGGCCCTGGGGGAGGGGCAAACCTCTTGGCAGGCAGACCACGGGAGATTTTTTGGGGGGGAGGGGTAAAGAATGGCAATTAAAGAGTTTCTGCCATTTTGTGGGAAACACGTGGAGAGAGAAACTTAGTTTTTTGAGCCAGGCAGGAGCTAGTGGTAGTTAAGATTTAGAGAGAAAAGTTGGCCCAAAACATGTGGAGAGAGAAAGAGGGAGAAAGGATAGAGAGAGATCTGCCTAGTCTTAGGGACTAGGCTGGAGTTACTCATGGTTCCATGGAGGGGGTCTTGGCGGGCACCAGCAGGGAGATACTCTTGGAGCTGGCTTTGTCTGGATCCTCTACCACCTGTAGGGACCAATGTAGGCACGCGTGGGCATGAATCTCTTGCGCTGTGGGTCTGTGTGTCTGCCGTGATGCAGTAGGCTGGGATAGCTCAGCATGGCAGAAGCACATGGGATCTTGGCTGAGTTTATTCCCTGCAACACCAGGCGAGCGTGGCGGGGCCCCGTCCATCATGGGGAATTTTCACTCAGGTTCCACAGGGGTGTAGAGCTCTTGGACTGGGGATCTCTGGGCCAGAAGATGGCCAGAGATTGACTGGTCTTGAGTCCTTGGTTCTCAGGACCGAGACAGGCATGTGGGCTCGCGTCGGACAACCCACTGCCGAGAAAATGAAAGGGATTGGGGATCCCTGTGCTCTGAGGCAGCCAGGGACCGATTGGTCTCAAGCCCTTGGCTCATAAGACTGAGTCAGGGGCATGTGGGCTCACGACGGACAACCCACAGCCGAGAAAAGGAGAGGGATAGGGGAAGAAGAAAGAGGCCCTAGCAACACCCATGGGAGAGACTGTACTTGCTTAGCAGACTCGGCGGCCTGGCCAGCTTGCTTGGAGATGTGTGTCTTCGTGGCTGGAATGCAGAGATCCTCTAAGTGGGAGATTAAGCAGCTGTAGCTTTAGTCAGCATGGGAGAAGCACAGAATCTTCACTGAGTCAATTCATCACAGCACAGGACAAGCAGGGCAGGAAGCTCGGCTGCGTTCTGTAGCAGACTGGGGTGGCCCAGTCCTTGAAGTCTGTGGGTGTTTGTGCCACACATTGGATGCTCCAAAATGTGGGGAGAATTTAAAAGGCCGCCACAGCAGCGCTGGCCCAGGAGGGCTTCCACCACTGTGGTGGGTCCCACATTCAGGAGGAATCTTATGGTTCCAGCAGCCTGGAGGCCTTGGCGACGACAGGCCCCAATAACACGAGGAAGTCCTTGGTTCCAAAAAGGTTTATTGTCATGGCAGATAATAGATGGATCTAGGCGTACACCCCAGAACTCAGGGAAGTCCTGAGTTATATAGGGAGGGAGAAAGGCAGAGGATCTGGGGGAGGCATGTTTAATTTGCTCTGCCCTCTGGCCTTCATTAGTTTGTAAATCTCTAGGGCCTGAGGCCTATAGCCTGGCCTATGTAATTCTATGGAGACCTGACTGCTTTTCAGGATCCTGGGTTCTTGGGGGCCCACCAAACTCCTGCCGGTTCTCACGCAGAATCCTACCGAGATCTGCAGAGTCTTGGGGTTCTAGGCACCTGCTCCACCATGAGCCAGGATACCCTTACGCAGTCCCACACTCCAACATTCTATCTACTTTTCAGACAAGGGATTACCACAGAATCTCATTAAAGCTACTAATATGTCTCAACTATCCAGTGTGTGCCTTAACTACCTAGTGTGTGTGTGTATGTGTGTGTGTAAGGTTTAAGTACTAACCAGTGTGTTTGTGGGGCACATGTGTTGCCAGGATAACTGTGTGGTCAGAGGATGACCTCACGCATTGATTCGTACCTGGGGCAGGTTCTTTGTTGCTTCCCTTTGCTTATAACAGTGTCCTGTAAGCTGGGGATTCTCCTTTCTCTACCTCCCATCTCACTGTTGGAAAACTAGGATTAGCCTGTGCCTGGCTTTGCTTCAGTTCTGAGATCCCAAATCCTCGAGCTTGCTTTACTGTTCTTGTATCTATAAAGCAGGTTTCTTCACTATTTTTTAATGGTGATTTTCTGCTGTAATATAGCAACTTACTTGTACATTCTATACAAAAAAAATGAAACATGCATGGCCGGGTGGTACAATTGTTTATGCCAAAATCCAAACAACATGTTTTAACAGAAATATCACCTGTAACATGCTTTCAGTGATTTCAGCTTTCTAATAGTCACATTTAGCTCAGAAACTAAGAATGCTTTCCTTTTGTCTATACTGCAGTATTCTTTATTAGGTTGTATAGTAATTTTCAGCTGTAGTATAGCAACTTCTTATACATGCTATACAAAACAAGAATTTTGCATGGCCAGTTGGTACTATTTATTATGTGAAAATTCAATCAACATGTCGTGACAGAAACATCACCTGTAAGATGCCTTCAGTGTTTTCAACTTTCTGATACTTGCATTTAGCTAGGGGAAATAAGAATGCTTTGCTTTTCATGTGTCCATACAGCAGGTTTCTTCAATTAGGTTGAATGGTGATTTTCATCTCTAATATAGCAACTTACTTGTACATTCTATACAAAGCAATATAATATGCATTGATGGGTGGTAAATTTTTTATGCAAAAATCCAAACAACATGTCTCAACAGAAACATCACCTGTAACATGAATTCAGTGTTTTTAGCTTTCTCATAATTGGATTGTGCTCTGTGGTGGACTGTGGGGAGGATGCCTTTGTGGAAGGGAGTGGTATGAGTATCACTGTGGTAGATTCTTGGGAGAATGTCCCTGTGGTGGACAGTGATTCGGATGTCCTTGAGGTAGAGGGTAGGGAGCACATCCTTGTGGTGAACAGTGAGAAGGATGCCACTGTGGTGAGCAGTGGTTAGCAAATCCCTGTCGCGGATAATGAGGAGGATGTCCCTGTTGTGGACAGTGGGTAGCACATTCCTGTCGTGGACATTGAGGAGGATCCCTGTGGTGGACAGTGAGAAGTATGTCCCTGTAGTGGACACTGGTGTGCACATTAATGTGGTGGACATTGAGGAATAAATCCCTGTGCTGGACACTGAGGAGGATGTCACTGTGGTGGACATTGGTGAGCATATTACTGTGGTTGACAGTGAGGAGGATGTCTCTGTTGTGGACAGTGTGGAGTACATGCCTGTGGAGGACAGTGGGGAAGATATCCCTGTGGTGGACAATGGTGAGCACATCCCTGTAGTAAATAGTGGGGAAGATTTCCCTGTGGTGGACAGTGGGGAGCAAATCCCTGTTATGGACTGAGGGGAGGATGTCCCTGTAGTAGACAGTAGAGAGCACATCCCTGTGGTGGACAATGAGGAGGAAGTGACTGTGGTGGACATTGTGGAGAATCTCACTGTGGTGGAGATTGGGGGGCACATCTTTGCGGTGGTCAGTGGGAAGGGAGTCCCTGTGGTGGACAGTGGGGAGCATATTCCTATGGTGGACAGTGAGGAGGATGCCTCTGTCATGGACAGTTGGTTGCACACTACTGTGGTGGAGAGTGAGGAGGATCTTTGTGGAGGAGAGTGGGAAAAATGTACCTGTGGTGGACACTGGTGGGCACATTCCTGTGGTAGATAGTGAGGAGGATGTCCCTGTATTGGACAGTGGGGAGAATATCCCTGTGGTGGACATTTGGGAGGATTTTCTGTGGTGAATAGTGAGGAGGATGTCCCTGAGGTGTACAGTGGGGAGCAAATCATTGTGGTGGATGTTGAGGAGTAAGTCCTTGTGCTGGACAGAGAGGAGGATGTCCCTGTGGTGGACACTAGTGAGTAAATTACTGTGGAGGTAAGTCAGGAGGATGTCCCTGTGGTGAACACTGGTGAGAAAATTATTGTGGAGGACAGTCAGGAGGATGTCCCTGTGGTAGACAGAAGGGAGCCCATTCCTGTGGTGGATATTGTGGAGGATATCCCTGTGGTGGACAGTGAGGAAGATATCCATGTAGTGGACAGTGGGGAGTATATCCCTGTGGTGGTTAGTGGGGAGGAAGTTTTTGTGGTGGGCAGTGAGGAGGATATCAATGTGTTGAAGAGTGGGAAGCACATCCCTGTGGTGGATAGTGGGGAAGATGTCCCTGTGGTGGACAGTGTGGAGCAAATCGCTGTAGTGGACAGTGAGGTGTATGTCCCTGTGGTGGACAGAAGGGGAACATGTCCCTGTGGCAGACAGTTGTGAGGATGTCCCTGTGGCGGACAGTGATGAGTATGTTTCTGTTAAGGACACTGGTAAGCACATTCATGCGGTGTTCAGTGAGGAGGATGTGACTGTGGTGGATAGTGGGGAGCAAATCACTGTTGTGGATCGTGGGGAGGATGTCCTGGTGGTGGACAGGGAGGAGCACATGCCTGTGGTGGACTGTGGGGAGGATGCCCCTGTGATGTACATTTGGGAGGATGTACTAGTAGTGGACACTGAAGAGGATGTTCCTGTGGTGGACAGTGGGGTGAATGTCCCTGTATTGGACAGTTGGGAGTATGTACTAGTGGTAGACTGTGAGAAGGATGTCTCTTTGGAGGACAGGGGGGAGCACATCAATGTGGTGGACACTGGGGAGGATTTATCTTTTGTTGACAGTGCAAAGGAAGTACTTGTGGTGTACCCTGAGGAGGATGTGCCTGTGGTTGACAGTTCGAAGAATGTCCCTGTGGTGGACAGTTGGGAAAATGTCCATGTGGTGGACAGTTGGGAGGATGTTTCTGTGGTAGACAGTGAGGATGTTGTCCCTGTGTTTGAGAGTATGGATAATGTCACTGTGGTGGACACTGTGGAACACATTCCTCTGGTGGACAGTGGGGAAGATGTTCCTGTGGTGGACTGTGGGTAGAACGTCCCTGTGGTGGACAGTTGGGAGGATGTCCCTGTGGTGGACAGTGACTAGGATTACACTGTGGTGGACACTCTTGAGAACACTCCTGTGGTGAACAATGGTGAGGATGTCCCTGGGGTGGACAGTGGTGAACTCATACTTGTGGTGGACATTTGGGAGGATGTCCCTGTGGAAGACAATGAGGAGAAAGTCTCTGTGGTGGACAGTAGGGAGCACATCCTTTTGGTTGACAGTGACTAGATAACACTGGTGGACACTGATGAGCACATTCCTGTGGTGGACCATGAGGTGTAGAACTCTGTGGTGGACAGCGAGGAGGATGTCCCTCTGGTGGACAGTGGGGAGCACATTCCTGTGGTGAACAGTGTGTAGGATATCACTGTGGTGGACAGTGAGGAGAGAATCTCTGTTGTGTTCAGTGGGAAAGATGTCACTTTGATGGATAGTGGGGAGAATGTTTCTGTGGTTGACACTGGTGAACACATTCCTGTGGTTGATAGTGTGCAGGATGTCCCTGTGGTGGACAGTGACAACAATGTCCCTGTGGTGGTCAGTGGGAAGCACATCCCTGTGGTGGACAGAGTGGAGGATGTCACACTTTTAGACAGTGGGGAGGATGTCCCTCTGGTAGACAGTGAAAAGCACATCCCTGTGGTGGATAGTGGGGAGGATGTCCCTGTGGTGAACTGTGGAGAGTACATCCTTGTGGTGGAGAGTGGGGAGGATGTCCCTGTGGTGGACTGTGGAGAGTACATCCTTGTGGAAGAGAGTGGGGAGGATGTCCCTCTGGTGGACAGTGGTAAGCACATCCTTGTGGTGGAGAGTGGGGATGATGTCCCTGTGGTGGAAAGTGAGGCGAATGTACCTATGGTGGACATTGGGGAGCCCATCACTGTGGTTGACTCTGGGGAGCATATCCATGAAATGGACACTGGTGAGCACATTCTTGTGGTTAGCAGTGAGGAGGACGTAACTGTGGTGAACACTTGTGAGCACATTATTGTGGCTGACATGGGGAGGATATCCCTGTGGTGGACTAATGGGAGTACATTCCTGTGGTGGACAATGAGGAGGATGTCCCTTTTGTGGACAGTGGGGAGTTAATCCCTGTGGTGGAAAAGGGGAGGATGTCCCTTTGTTGGACAGTGAGGAGCACATTTTTGGGGTAGACAATGCAGAGGATGTCCCTGGGGTGGACAGTGGGGAAAATGTCCCTGTGATGTTTTTGTTAAGACATGTTGTTTGGATTTTCACATAAACAATTGTACCACCTGGCCATGCATACTTCATTTTTTGTATAGAATGTACAAGTAAGTAACTATATTACAGCTGAAAATGTCCCTGTGATGTTTCTGTTAAGACATGTTGTTTGGATTTTCACATAAACAATTGTACCACCTGGCCATTCATACTTCATTTTTTTGTATAGAATGTACAAGTAAGTAACTATATTACAGCTGAATATCACCATACAACCTAATGAAGGAACCTGCTGTATAGATACAGAAAAGCAAAGCATTCTTACTTCCTGAGCTAAATTCATCACTTATATAGCTGAAAACCCTGAATGCATGTTACAGGTTATGTTTCTGTTAAGACATGTTGTTTTGATTTTCACATAAACAACTGTACCACCTGGCCATGCATATTTCATTATTTTGTATAGAATGTACAAGTAAGTTGCTATAATATAGCTGAAAATCACCATAGAACCTAAGGAAGAAACCTGCTGTATAGATACATGCAAAAAAGCAAAGCATTCTTAGTTTCGGGGAATATTCTCAATCATAAGGCTAAAAACACTGAATGCATGTTACAGGTGTTGTTTCTGTTAAGACATGTTTTTTTGGGTTTATTGTATAAACAATTGTACCACCTGGCCATGCATATTTCATTGCTTTGTATAGAATATACAAGTAAATTGCTATATTACAGATAAAAATCCCCTTACAACCTGATAAAGACATCTGCTGTACAAATACTTGAAAATCCAAGCATTCTTATTTCTCGAGCTAAATGCATGTATTAGAAAGCTGAAAACACTGAATGCATGTTACAGTTGAGCTTTCTGTTCAGACATGTTATTTGGATTTTGACACAAACAATTGTACCACCCAGTCATGCATAGTTCATTGTTTTGTATAGAGTGCACAAGTAAGTTGCTATATTATAGCTGAAAATAACCATACAATCTAATCAGGAAACCTGCTGTTTAGACACAAGAAAACAAAAGCATTCTCAGTTCCTGAGCTAAATGCAAGTATTAGAAAGCTGTAAACACTGAATGTATGTTACAGGCCATGTTTCTGTTAAGACATATTGTTTGGATATTCACATAAACAAAGTACCACCTGGCCACGCATATTTCATTGTTTTGTATAGAATGTACTAGTAAGTTGCTATATTACAGCTGAAAAATCACCATTCAACCTAATAAAAAAACTTGCTGTATAGATACACCAACAGAAAAGCAAGCTTGAGGACTTGGGATCTCAGAACTCCAGCAAAGCCAGACACAGGCTAATCCTAGTTTTCCTACAGTGAGATGGGAGGTAGAGACAGGAGAATCCCCAGCTCACAGGACACTGGTATATGCAGTGGGAAGCAACAAGGAACCTGCTCCATGAGGCCATCCTCTGACCACACAATTATCCTGGCAACACATGTGCCCCACAAACACACTGGATAGGACTTATACACACACACACTCACACACAGAAACTCTAGATATTTAAGGCACATAAGCAGCTTGACTGATATTCTGGGGTAATCTCTCATCTGAAATGAAGGGAGGGAGGTGGAAGAAAGAGGCAAGTATGACAGACTTGTATAGCACTACAGCCCAATTGATATAAATTGTCTACTACAGGGACATGGTCCCCACAGTCCACCACAGGTATATGTTCCCCAATGTCTACAACAAGGACATCCTTCTCACTGTCCATCACAGGGACATCTTTCCCACTGTCCACAACAAGGTGATCCTCAAAACTGTCCACCACAGAAACACCCTCCCCACTGTCCACCACAGGGATTTGCTTCCCAAAGTCCACCACATGGGCATCCTTCCCACTATCCACCACTGGGATATGCTCCCCACTCTCTAACTCAAGGATATCCTCCTCACTGTCCACCACTGGAATATCCTCACAACTGTCCAACACAGGGTTTTGCTCATCTCTGTCCACCACAAAATGCTTACCTGGTCCCAACAGGGACATCCACATCACCTTCGATCACAGGTACATCCTTTTCACTGTCCACCACAAAGATGTTCTCCCCACTGTCCACCAAAGGGACATTCTCCCTACTGTCACCACATGAGTGTGCTCAACCAATGTCCACCACAGAATCATACTTCTCACTCTATACCAGAGAGATATCCTCTCAACTGTCCATCAGGTGGACATTGTCCATACTCTCAATCACAGGGACAACCTTCCCACAGTCCATCGCAGGGTTGTCCTCCCAAATGTCCACAATGGGGACATTCTCCCCACCATCCACCATAGGGAGATCCTCCTCACTGTCCTCCACAGGGATTTGTTCCACACTACCCACCACAGTGACATCCTCCCTGCTGTCCACCATAGGAATGTGATCCCCACTGTCCACCACAGCTACATTCTACTCACTGTCCACCACAGGCACATCCTCATAACTGTCCACCACAGGTACATTCTCTCCACTGGCTGCCACAGGGGCGTCCTCCCCACTGTTCCCCACAGGGACATCTTTCTCATTATCCACCACAGTGATGTCTTTCCACTGTCCACCACAGGGATATTCTCCCCACTGACCACCACAGGTACATCCTACTCACTGTCTACCACAGCAGTATCCTCACTATCCACCACAAGGATGTGCTCCATACTGTCAACTACAGGGACATCCTACTCACTCTCCACCACAAGGGTATGCTCCCCACTGTCCTCCACAGGGATTTGCCACCCACTGTCCACCAAAGGAACACCCTCCTCACTGTCCACCACAGGAATATCCTCATCACTGTCCATCAAAAGGATGTTATCACCAATGTCCACAACAGGCACATCCTCCTCACTGTCCACAACAGGGATATTCTCCCAACTGTCCACCACAGGGACATTCTCCCTACTGTCCAACACAGTGAAATCCCTCCCACTCTCCACTTCAAGGACATCCTCTCCACTGTCATCCAAAGGGATATGCTCCCCACTCTCCATCAAAGGCACATCCTTCTCACTGTCCACCACAGGGTCATCCTTACAACTGTCTCAAATAAATATTCACCAAACTGACCACCACAGGGACATCCTCCTCATTGTCCAACACAGGAATTTGTTCTCCAGTGGCCACCACAAGGACATCCTTTCCACTAAACACCACAGAGATGTGCTCCTGACTGTCTACACAGGCATATCCTCCCCACTTTCCACTACAGGGATGTGCTGCCACTGTCCACCACAGGGACACCCTCCCCACTATCCAACACAGGGATGTGTTCCACACTGTCCACCACAGGGACATTCTCCTCATTTTCCACCACAAGGATATCATTACCATTGTCCACCACAGGGGTTTTCTCGACACTGTTCAACATAGGGATATCCTCCTCACTGTCCACCACAGGGACTTCCTCTCAATTGTCCAACACAGGGTCATTCTCCCGACTGTCTGCCACAGAGACATTCTCCCCAATATTCACCAAAGGGATGTGTTCACCACTGTCCACCACAAGGACTTCCTTCTACTTTCCACCCTAGGGTCATCCTGACAACTCCACACCATAGAGAGATTATCTAGACTGACCACCACAGGGACATCCTCCTCACTGTCCAGCACAGAGATTTGTTCTCCTGTGTCCATGACAGAGACACCCTCCCCACTGTCCACTACAAGATTTGCTCCCCACTGTCCAGCACAGGGACATCCTCCCCACTATTCACCGCAGGGATGAGCACCCCACTGTTCACCACAGGGATATCCTATGCACAGTTCACCACAGAGATATCCTCACTTCTGTCTACCACAGGGATTTGCTCAACACTGTCCAACACTGGGACATCCTCCTCACTGTCCACTACAGGAACATCCTCCTAACTGTCCACTAAAAGGATGTGCTCCCCATGGACCACCACAGGTAGATCCACCTCACTGTCTACCACAGGAACATCCTTGATACTGTCCACCATAGGGTTATCCTCCCAGGTGTCCACCACAGGGACATCCTCCTCATTGTTGAAAACAAGGATTTGCTCGGGACATCCTCCACACTGTCCACCACAAGGATGTAGTCCTCGTTCTCCACCACAGGGAGATATTCCTCACAGTCAACCACAGGAACATCCTATTCACTGTCCACCACAAGGATGTGCTACCCACTGTCCACAACAGGTACATCTGCCTCACTGTCCTCCACAGAGACATCCTCCTCACTGTCCACCACAGGAACATCCTGCCAACACTCCACCACAGGACATTCTCCCCTCTATCCACCAAAAGGACATCCTACCCAATGTCTACCATAGGGACATCCTTTTTATTGTCCAGCACAGTGACATCCTCCTCAATATCCACCAGAGTAATGTTCTTCCCAATGTCCACTACAGGGAAATAATTCCCACTGTCCACCATAGGGATATCCTTCCCACTGTCAACCACAGGGTCATCCTCCTCCTCACTTTCTACCACAGGAATATCCTAACCACTGTCAAACTCAGGGATTTGTTCCACACTGCACATCACTGGGACATCCTTCTCATTGACCACCACAGGGACATTCTCCCCTCTATCCAACAAAAGGACATCCTATCTAGTGACTACCACAGGGACATCCTTCTTATTTTCCAGCTCAAGGATGTGTTCCCCACTGTCCACCGCAGGGACATCTTCTGCACTATCTACCACATCGATGTTCTCCCCAGTGTCTGCTATAGGGACATCCTCCTCACTGTCCACCACAATGATGTGCTCCCCACTGTCGACCCCAGGGATATCCACTCACTCTCTGCCACAGGGACATCCTCCCAACTGTAAACCACAGGCACATTCTCCCCATTGTCCACCACAGAGACATCCTCCCCACTGTCCACCACAGGTGTTTGCTCCCCACTGTCCACCAGAGGGACATCCTTTTCACTGTCTAGAACAGGGACATTCTCCCAACTGTTCACCACAGGAACATTCTCCCCACTGTTCAGCACAGGGACATCCTCCCAACTCTCCACCACAAGGATATCCTTTCCACTGTCAACCACAGGTATATGTTCCTCACTGTCCACCTCAGGGACATCCTTTTCACTATCTAACACAGGGGCACCCTCCACACTGTCCATCACAGGGACTTCCTTCTCAATGTGCACCACAGTGTCATCCTTGCAACTGCCCACCACAGAGACATTCTCCACACTGTCCATCACAGGGACATCCTCCCCAGTGTCCACCACAAGTGTGTGCTTCCCACTGTCCACCACAGAAACATCCTCGCCACTCTCCACCACAGGGATTTGCTCCCCACAGTCCACCAAAGGGACATCCTCCCCACTACCCACCACAGGGTTGCGCTCCCCACTCTCCACCACAGGGATATCCTCCTCAATGTCTACCATAGGTATGTCTTCACCACTGTCCACCACAGGGTTTTGCTTTACACTGTCTGCTACAGAACATCCTCCTCACTGTCAACCACTGGAATGTGCTCACAAGTGTCCCCCACAGGGAATTCTTCCTCACCCTTGACAACAGGGTAATTCTTCTCACTGTCTACCACAAGGTTATGCTCCCAACTGCCCACCACAGGAGCATCCTCTTCACTGTCCTCCACAGGTACATCCTCTGAACAGTCCTTGACAAAGACATTCTCCCCACTGTCCTCCTCAGGACTGTGCTCAACAGTGTCCACATCAGGGACATCCTCCTCACTGTCCACCACAAGGTCATCCTCCCAACTGTCCACCACAGGGACATTCTCCCATCTGTCCACCACAGGGACATCCATCCCACTGTCCACCACTGGGATTTGCTCCCCAATGTCTACCAAAAAGACAAACTCCTCAATGTCCACCACAAAACTGTGCTCCCCACTGTTCCCACGGGGACGTACTACTGATTGTCCATCACAAGGATGTGCTCCACTCGTCCACCATAGGAACATCCTCTCAACTGTCCACTCCAGGGAATTTCTCCCCACTCTCCACATCATGTATATTCTCCTCACTGTCCACCACAGGGATGTACTCCACACTGTCCATCACAGGGACAACCTCCCAACTGTCCATCACGGGGACATTCTCCCCACTGTCCACCACAGGGATATCCTCCTCACTCCTTACCACAGTGATTTGCTCTCCACTGTTCACCACAGGGACATCCTTAAATAAACACAACAGGGTTGTGCTCCTCACTCTCCACCACAGGGAAATCCTCCCCACTATCCACCACAGGGACATCCTCCCAACTGTCTAGCACTAGGACATTTTACCCACAGTCCACAACAGGGCTATCCTCTCCGCTGTCCATCACAAGGATGTGCCCCCCAAGGCGTGGTGCTAGGGCTCTCTGTCTCTCTCTGTCTCTGTCTCTGTCTCTGTCTCTGTTTCTGTTTCTGTCTCTCTGTCTCTGTCTCTCTCTCTCTCGGTGCACTAGTTGCCAGCTGAGCTCACCTGTCTCCATGTCTGTTTTGCTGTGCCCCCCACCTGGTGGCATCTTAGGGCTCCAAATAGAGACATCGACCCCCAGACCACCTCACAGCTCTGTCCCACCCTGCAGAACCCAAGACTGAGTGATAATTCCCTATGCTGGGTAGGGCCCTGTTGCATTTGTCTGGTGCTGTGAGAAATTGACTCAGTGAAGATTCTGTGCTTCTCTCAAGCTAACTGAAGCTGCAGCTGATTTATCTCTCATCTGGAGAGCTTCTGTGTCTTCTAGCCAAGGGACCCATATCTTCAAGCAAGCTAGCCAGTCCACTGAGTCTGCTAAGCAAGTACAGTAACCAAATCTCTCCCATGGGTGTTGCCAGGGCCTCCTTTTTCTTCCCATTTCTCATTTCTCTTGGCTGTGGGTTGGTTGGTCTCATGCCCACATGCCACCACTCTTCATCCTTCCATGGCCTCTCAGTGGTCTGAGAGCCCAAGGGCTTGAGACCAGTCGGTCTCTGGCCACCTTCTGTCCCAGGGATCCCCAATCCAAAAGCTCTGCACCCCTATGGAACCAGACTGAGTGAGAATTCTCCATGCTGGGCGGGGACCCGCTGCACTCACCTGGTCTTGCAAGGAATAAACTCAGCCAAGATCCCATGTGCTCCTGCCATGCTGAACTACAATCCCAGCCTACCACATCATGGCAGATGCACAGACCCACAATGCAACAGAGACTCATGCCTGTTCATGCCCACATGCAGGCCTTCATTGTTTCCTACCAGAGGTAGAGGATGTGGGCAGAGCCAGCTCCATGAGTAACCCCCACTGGCGCCCATCAAGAACCTCTCCATGGAATCATGAGTAACTCTGGCCTAGTTCACAAGATTAGGCATATCTCTCTCTTTCCCCTTTCCTCTCTCTTTCTTTCTCCATGTGTTTGGAGCCAGTGTTTTCTCTCTGACTCTTAGCTACCACTAGCTCCTGCCTAGCTCAAAAGACTAGGTCTCTCTTTCTCTCTCTCTGTGTCTCTCCTTCTCCTCCACGTGTTCTCTAGGTCAAGGGCAAGATGGCAGCTCCCTAGCCTCCACCTTGTCTTTCTCTCAGCTCCACAGAGTGCTCCTTTACAGCAAACAGCTGTCTTTCAGGACACAGTCCCTGCCGTGTCTCTCGTTCTAAGACTCTTTCCCTTGCATGAGATATTCTCCTTTCATTTTGAGCTCTCAGGAGTGCTTACTTCAGTCTTTCATGCACTGCCTGCTATTGTAGTTTTCTTTCTTTCTCCCCACATGTTCTCCAACTCCACAAGATGGTGGCGACTCCCAAATCTCTGCTCTCTGCCCCTCCCCCAGGGGTCAGCCTCTCTGCCTGCTATCTTCTCAGGAGCACTGGCTCTAAACGCTAGTCCCCAGTGATTTTTTCCCCAGGGGATCAGTCTTTCACAGGCTGCCTGCTAGCCTAGCATAGACTTCCCCCACTCCTCCACCATTTGCAGCTGGTTACAGCCCATATGGCTTGCCTGAAGCAACAGGACTGGGTCCCTGCTTGCTCCTTTCCCTCCATCACCTCCTAGGTCATATCAGACCAGCTAGAGCCCAGCTGACTTGCCTGAAGCAGCGGGTCTGAGACCCTGTCTGCTCCCTTTGCCCCTGTGTTCCTCACAGTTTCTTTCTAATGGCTAAAATTTCAAGAATGAGCCTGGAGAAACTGTGTGCTGCCTGCCAGCTTCTACCAGGAGCTGCTGGCTCCAAGCCAGTCTCCACCAGTCTCTCTCCCATGACTCAGTCTCTCACATAGAATCTCACTCCTTCTGACTCTCCTATCAAGCCCCTATGTTTCTTGCTATGAGCTTTTCTTCAAGGTTGGCCTTTCTTCACTTTCTCTACATTTAAGATTTACAAGCTAAGAAAAACAAATGGGAAATATCCTGGCCTCTCTGCTAGAGCACCCAGCCACCATGTGGCAGCCCAGCCACCACATGGCAGAGCAGGCCCCTCCACCACTGCTTCTAAATCCACCATTAATGCTTTTTTTCCCCAACAGGAAGACCTACAACAGTGTTCATGCTTTTCAACCCAAAATTTTTTCACCTTTTTGTTTAAATGTCTCCTTTTCTCTCTAACTTGTGATATATGTCCAACACTTTTTCAACTTTTAAAGACTTCTTCAAAGTTCAAAGGCCATTTAATCTACTTCCAAAGGTCAAATCAATGATGCTGATCACCATTTTTCAAACCGTAATTAACACCTAGTTTCCTTTTACAGATGAACTGTTGCTGTCTCTCCCAGATACATAATGAACATGTTTTTCTTCCTCAGCCATCCAAAACAGACTCATAGGTGCCTTCTAAGGCTAAAATTTCCTCAAATACCTTTGCCTTTCTAGGATTTTAATGGCACACCATGACGTGCTTGCTCCCAAGTGTCCTAATGCTTACTACATGCCCTTTGCAGACATCCCCCTGCTGGGATGCTGCTTTCCTGTTGCGATTATCCTATAGGAGCTCCCTTAAGTCCAGCAGAGACAACACCACCTTCTGGAACCTGCCTAAGACATCAAGCTGCCTTCTCCCAGCCACCTTGTCTGATTGCAGGCTCCGGAGACATTCTAAGACCCAGAGATGCATGCCAAGATCCAGAGACACTCACTGAGTCTTACGGACAGATTCAGACCTTTCAGCTACAAATGAACTCTTTTGCCAAAGTCAAATAGCTAAAGTTACATGTTAGTGAGGAAAGCTTAATGTCTATCTGATTAGTCAGATGTTATTACCCTCAAACTGTACCAACTGTATTCAATTGATTCAATGATCTGTTGCCTTCCCAACCCCCACCCTCAACTCCCCTTACTCTGTGACTTAATTGCTAACCCCTCTGGCCAACATAGTACTTTCTTTTGACTTCCTCATCCAAAATTTTCACCACAGATGACACAGTGACCCCTCTTTTTAAAAAAAAAGTAAAAGGGAGGAGATGTGGGACTGCATAAGGGTATCTTGCTTTATAGTTAGGCATGGGCCTTGAACCCTGAGGCTCCAAGGGAGAAATGGCATGATTTCAGCCACATCCTCAGAACCCAGAGTCCTGACATGCAATCTTGTCTCCATGGACCTACATTGTTCAGTCATGTAGGCCATTACAGCCCCTCTCAAAGTGCACAGTTAGAGTGACTACAGGCCTTCAGGTCTCAGGGCGAAATGAAGGAAAGAGGGCTGAGAAAATTAAGCATTCCTCCCCAGATCCTATCCTTTTCTCCCTCCCTATTTAACTCAGGTCTGCCCTGAGTTTCAAGGGGGTACATCAAGACCATCTACCATCTGCCATGAAAATAAACCCTTTTGGAACCAAGGACTTTCTCGTGTCATTGGAGCCTACTGTCGCCAAAGCTTCAAGTCTCTGATACCTTAGACTTTCTCCTGTTTGTGGGACCCAACCCGCTGGCGTGGAAAGCCTCCTACACCTCTGATGTGGCCACTTTTTTCCCACACTGTTTCATAGGATTCACAAAACAATTCCTATTGTAGGAATTTGACATGTTAATTTGATTGTTAAAATTCAACAAGCAAAACTTAAAAACATTTTTTAGAAAATTTACAATGTCATATTTATGGGAACTATTTCATTTCTGATGCCTTGTGAAAGGCAATTTGAGTGGTTTCATTAAGGCTAATCTTGATTACCTCACTGATAAGACAGAAAGGACATTGGTCACCCAATTTACTCCAGTTTCTGTTTCTTGTGACTCCCTCCATTCTCTGGGCTGCCTCCTTGAACACACCCCAGGTAAAATAACTCTACTATTTGAAAACAACCATTTTCCAGAGAATATTTTGATGATTCACAAGTCTATCTGAAACTAGCTATGGCTAAAATCCCTTTTCTCCTCTAGAAAGAAATTCCTAGGCTAACTGGACTGGACACCTAAAACGAAGGTGTAGGGCTTGCCTCGTATTGCCTGTGAAACTTTTTCATTTGTTTCCACATCAATTACATAGAAGTCTTTTTTATCATACTTTAAATTTAACAAAGTTGCAGACTGATGACTTTGTCACCTTGAAGGTAAACTGTGATTTACATTCAATATACCTAAGGTAAGTAAATGCCACACAAACTTTAGGAGAAAGGATCCTCCTGGTTCTGATGTTGTTAAACGTGTACTCTTCCAGGTGCAAGCCCTAGGTTACTGGATTTTTTTGTTTACCATGCACCACAAGTGATCTTGACATAAACTATCCACATTCTGTGAAAAATAATGATGCCAATCATAAAATCCAGAAGGCTGTGTCCTAATTAATACAAAAAACTCTTGGCTCAACCACAAAAATTCAAATTAAAAAATACATACACACACACACACACACACACACACATAAAAAGTCTATATCCTTTCTCTTTATAAGAAGCTACTCTATTATCTTTATGGTAATTTTAAAAGTAGAAATTGTTATCAGACTACTAGCAAAGTAGAAAAATATTTATTGAGAGACTCAGAAACATGCATCAAAAGACCCAGAAAATACCACAGGTTTTTACTTCATTTTAGTCTATGGAAAAATGAAAATATGTAGCTTTACTCTGAACATAATGATAAGAAAACTGAGTTTTGTAAAACAAAATTTCAAATCTCTGGAATGATTTGCAATGGAACTTGAGACTGTTTAAGTGTCAGTATAAATCTCTGTATTTTTCATTTTTTGTGATTGACTTCTAGAAAGAGCAAGAGTTGGCCAGAAGCCAAAAAATTTGTAGAAGGTTTTAGGTTATAGACATAAGTGGCTGTTATGAATCCTGACGAGTTTCATCTTACAAATCAATATTTGCCCATTATCAGTTGCTACTGGATACGCCTGTAGGCAAATTACTAAAAATACTATCCTCACTGTATCTACCCTTCTCAAGATGCTAAAGTAGAGAGGAATGGTGGCCACAGCCATGAACAAGACCACACACTCTGTCAGAGATTTAGAGGAGATCAGGAGTGATGATAATATTCCAAATAATCATCTTTACTAGAAATTCTGAATCCAGCTAAATTCCATGCCAATAGTCAGGAATGGAAACAAGCAAATGAATATGTATGTTTTTAAAATATCTAAGAAATTCCCTTTAGAAAATATAAAACTAAGCAATCTAAAGACATGGTCTTCTGTCAAAGATTAGTGGGCTTATTAGAGTTCAGATGTGAGGTGTACCCAGGTGAGTATACACACACACACACACACACACACATGCACACATGCACACACATGTTGTAATTAGATATATGAGGTAGGATTATGCTCACACATTCACACACACATGTGTGCTGTATAGTAATAATAAATGACATAGGATTATATAATTTTCTGGCAAAAATGAAAGCCTTCTCCAAAAAAAGACAAAGTCAATTTGAATTATTTTAATACTGCAATTAAGACCTATAACTCCAAAACTCAGAGGTGCAAAATGACATAAAAAAAACATACAAAAATATAAAAACAACAAAACAAAGAGGGTTTCAGTCCCAATGACTCTTTCTTCTACTTGAGGAAGGACCCTTTAGTTGTATTGGTTTCTTCAACTCTGTTTGAAGCTGAGTGACTATGCTGTGTTAGTAGAACAACTTTCAGGAAATGAGGCAACATGGGAACATGGGAAAATGCTCTGAATACAGAAAAGAAGACTTTCTATACCACTCTACATCCTGCCAGTCACATATCTTTAAAAAAAAAAGTAAAGATAGAACAGATGTATGGAAGAGACTGAAGGAAATTTTCTTTGTGCTAATCTGAACTGACAGCCATGATTAGGGCTGACTCTGTAATACTGCTGTCACCACTTCTAAAAAACAGCTTTTCAAATGTGAAGATGAGAATTAAAAAAATATGAGAGGAAAACTTCAGAGATATAAATTTGGCTGTTATCAGTGCTGAAGTCCATCACCTTTTAAATTCACAATCAATGTTTTCCCATTATCGAGTCCAGCCCCGGGCATTTTTGTATGGAAGACTTGAAAACACCACTATTATTGTGAAGGCTCCTTTTCACTATATTGGTGACATTTTTTAATGAACTCATGTGGAATTCTGAAATCTCTGTATTGCAGATAAACTTTGGATTAACATATTTTAACATGTAAATGTTCTAGTGGCTCAAGGTGCAGCAGGAAATAATGATAAATAAATAGAACAGGCTTTGCAGTCAAATGGTCCAGACTTACTCTCTCCTCTCCTCACTTTGTGACCTTGGATAAACTATTTAATCTCTTTAAGCCTTTATTTCCTCCTCTAAGCAGGGACATGGATAGTGACAGCATTTACCAACTTCAAATATGTTGAGGATCCAATGTTATACATGAGTGTGTATCTCTACATACATGTACACAATGAATATACAAACCCCCACACACTCAGCTTAAAACTATACCACATCCATTGCATATATTCTTTAAGTGTCAGATATTATTATTGCTGTATGTTATTATTAATTCCCTTGCAAACCCACTGTCAAGATATACATATAGAATTTCCACATAGGCATGTGAAATTAAAGACTTGTCTCTTCTACAGATTGTACTGCTAGCAAAACTCTAGAAATTTTACAAGGTGAGGACCAGCTGGAGAAGTGTCTCTCAAGGAATAGACCTTGAAGGGTAGATCTTGGACTGAATTACAACTCCAATGTCTCTGCTTCCTATTCCCCTCCTAGTCTGTCTCACATCGATGCTGCTATAGACACATCCTTTCCTGCCACCAAGCCTAGCCTGCTTCAAGAAACTGTATCCCTTAAACCACGAGTCAAAGTAAATCTTCCTTCCTTGGGTTGTTTTTTTGTCAGTGATGAGATAAGTCATTAATACAGCCACTTAAAACCTAGCCTCTAGCTCAGACTAGAGAAGGTACTGCTGAGTTCAAGATTGCTGTCTGCAAGGGATTTTCACAAGAAAATATATTATATCTTCTAAGTACACTTCATGGCATTTCACTGAGCCTTTTTTAAAGAAGGTTTTATTTACTGGATGGATTGCCTGTTTGGTTTGGGGGATACGGGGATATGACATGATCCATTTCAAAGCCATTTCATCAAACTAACTTCCTAGAATAGAAGAACATCAGAATCTCAGGGTTTTGCATTCATTTTGTAGAAATCAGTGGGTGTTGTTTATTTCAAGGTTTAGGGGTCTGACTGGGCTCTTTGCTGCATCCTTTGATGAGGGGAAGCTTTGGTGTCTCTGAGTTTACTTGGTGGTTAATAAAGATGAGTAAGAGTAATTGTGTATGTCTGTATGTAAGAATATATAAGAGCGTATGTGTCTAAGAGAGTATGTATGTGTGTAAGAGAGTGTGTATGTGTGTAAAAGTGTGTGCAAGAGTATATAAGTATAAGAATGAGTATGTGTCTAAGAGAGTGTGTATAAGAGTGTATATGTATGTAAGAGTATATGTGTGTAAGAGTATGTGTATGTATATAATAGTGTGTGTGAGTGTGTGTGTAAAATTATGTGTATGTGTAGCACTGTGTAAGAATGTGTGTACATGTGTATGTAAAGATGTGTGTGTGTGTGTGTGTGTGCATAACTGTATGTGTGTGCATTCTCATGTACATTTTGCATGTTCCTAGGGTGGGAAGGCAATTAAATTTTTACTAAAGGAGAAATTCTTTTCATCATTAGTAGGTTGCTTTCGTTTTTCCACTAACAAATATAATTTGTATGAGAAGTAAGAACATCTGTATCCTTCCTACTTCCTCAAAAGAATTCTAATCCCCTTTTTATTTATCAAATAGTGACTTGTTTCAACAAGTCTCAGGGTTCAAATTGTGGGTCATTTCAACGTATCTTTATCTTGATAGACTGTATTTTCAGGTATCAGCATTTCTAATTATGTGAGCTCTATTCTGGGTGAATATAGAGCATTTGTTTCCTCAGTCCACAGGGAAAGGACTATGTGTGAGACCCATGAGGACAATGTACTATGTGATCTCATATTACTTTCACATTTCTCAGAACTAGGGAAGAATTTTCCAAACAAATCATTTGAAACAAACAGGCCTCCCTTTTGCTGAGAAAGACTACACTCCTAACCCTGGCTCTTTATTGGCCCTGTCTTTGCAGATAGCTCAAAAACCTGTTCATTTTAGTTGACTAACAAAAAGGCAGCTGAAATGCTCAGGATAATAGAATAATAAAGGGCTGACAGATTTTTCCCTGCTAGATAAACATGCCTCAAAGAAGGCTTAATGGCCATATACCTACAGCGTCAGCTGTTGGAGGGAACTTTGATAACAGCATGAATGTCGAAACTCAGCTGCCAGCACTGAAAATTCCATGTAGAGCACTTGTCCCATAGGGCATAAATTCCAAGGAGTAACAGATCTGCCCTACAAAGTTGACAGCTTATCCTCAGTTTTGGAAAGCCTTGCTTTCTTTGCAGACCCTGGAAATGTGCTCATGGCTCTGACATGTGAAGGCAGCTCTAGAGAACCAACTCTCAGAAAGAAGCACACGAGCTATGTGGGGACTTGATATGTGATGGTTTCCGAGGCCTGTAGAAAATAAAATGAACTTCTCATATACTGCGGACTGAAACCAGGCATCCAGCACTTACAGTGTTCTAGCCACGATTATCAAGGAGGAAGAACAAACAAAAATGATATCCTAAGAGCTGTAACTTTCTCTTTGGGTTACCATCCTAAGTAGAAGCAACTTCTCCAGTGATAGCAACAATTTATCAACAAACATTACAATATAACCCATATCATTCTATCTTTTCAAAATAAATTATTCATGCTGTTTGGGAAATCATGTGAGAGCTTCAGGTCAAATAAACCTATTTACTGCTAAATTGCTATAGACCTCTCTCTCTCTCTCTCTCTCTCTCTCTCTCTCTCTCTCTCTCTCTCTGTTTCATTCCTTCCCTCCCTAACTTTCTTTCATTTTTTTCTTTTCTCTTGACATAGAATATTGTTTGGATACAGCACATTTTTTTCTCAAGGTAGACTTTCTGCTAAAAAGCACTGTTTTTTAATTCCCAATACCAAATTAAAGATTATCACAAGCTTTGAAACTAAAAATGCTATTCTTAAACAAACAAACAAAATTATATCATATTTTAAAAGTATCTCAGCTGATGCTAACACACTAAGCCTTGAATAAAAGGAATGATTATTCTGTGACTGTGTAGGGTACATAGTGTGATAGTGTTCTGATAATGGTATTTGTATCCTGGTTCCTAAACTTCCAAGCTGTGTCATATTCTCTCTTGGCCCAACTCACTTCATCTCTGATATGACCATATTGTTTATACCACTTTTGAAGACTTCCATAAGAATTAACTAGCACATAGAAATGGAGTGTTTAGTAAATGTTTACTATATATAAACTCCTGGGGTTTTCAATTTTTTTTTATTTAATGTAAGTTCTTATACTACCACACAGGCAGGACAGAAAGTCATAACAACTCTCCTTACTAAGCTTCCTTAGATGGGGTTACATCTGAGGCACCTCACCCAGCTGTACCATTATGATTTTACATGTTTAAATAGTAATGACATTCTCCATAGATTTTCTTATAGTAGTTCATTCTATTTTAATAAATAACCAGATTCGGCAAACACAGCAATTAAATGTGGTAATTCTGAGATGGCTCTCACTAACACATTTGCACATGAAAGTAATTCATGTTTGGCAAACTACAAACCATCATGTTTCTGAGAGAGAGGGGGAGAGAGAGAGAGAGAGAGAGAGAGAGAGAGAGAGAGAGAGAGAGAAAGAGAGCTTGCAAGCTTACTCGGGAATACAAATGCTTCAAAGGCATTGATGATGAAAATTCTGCATTCCTATTCTTGCCTACTCTACCATACGCTCACCAATGACCTGGTCCACCTAACCAAGCTCAAGTGTCTCCTGTTATCTTGCCTACCATCTCATTTCCCTCATAATGTGAACAAGTGTCTGATATTCCAGCTAATTATATATTATTTCCTTACTGACTATTCAATTCATATTTATACATTTCTGTATTTTCATTCCTATTAACAAAATTCATAGCAAAACATGCCTCCTGCTTCTTCATTTCAGCATCAGGAAAAGGGAGGCAATGTGTGCGGAATGTTCATAAAGCCTGAGTGAAGAGTGAGTGTCATCATTAACATGGTGCCAAGCACCAATCACAGGAATGAAAATCAAGACCTCTGTCAACTGTCAAGGTGGAACTCTACATTTTGGAAACTAATATTGTAAAAATAGAAAGAAAGTTATTTTTAAAAATTTCCATTTTTACCATTGTTCTCAAAGGGTTAATATCAGAGTAACACTTGCACTCCAAAACAAAGCTACATTATCCTAATATTCTGTTAAGATCTTTTTCTTTGGTTAAAGTTAAAGATACATACATAGACATGCATAGACATACATACACTTTTCATAAACATGGCTCCCAACTTGTTACTTGGTGATTCTTCCATGGGAACTTTGCTGCATTTTCTGTATGACATAGGCTGGCTTCCTTTTCTCTAATTTTGGAAGAGAGACTGAACTAAAGGATACAAACTAATCCTTGGGTTTAGATACAGATACAAATATCCTCTGACAATCATAATAACCAAAATGAGACTCAGTTTGGAGTTACACACACTGGATTTCCACACTGGGACAGGTACATATTCAGCCAGATATAGTATAGAATTTACTAATGTTTCATTTTCAAGAGAATGATAATAGTTCTCCAGAAGCAATTTCACACCTTTTGCATTGGTGACATTCAGCTGGAATGTGAAAGATGAAAAATAGTTTGATATGCACAGTAAGTGATCTGCATGTGTTCTCTCTAGAAGATATTTCCGGATAGTGGACTTTGACATGACAATCTGAATCTTCCAGAGGCAGTAGTATTCTATGATACATGAAGGGTTGACTACTAATCATTTAAGACTGGAATCTAGGACAGTTTTGTTTTACAGAACCCAGCCAGAGTCCAAAGAACAGACATTGATATGTAGCCTCTAGCTATCAGTGATGAGAATGTTAAAGGACTTGTGGATAACCTTACTCTGCTGCAATACAATTACCCCATGATTTTAGAGAAACATCCAATTAATGCTCTAGTGAATTGGAGAAATTCAATACTTTGGTCAGATGTCATTGTGCAGTTTTATTAACCTGGGATTTATTATGCCTGGGACAAAATGTGAGTGTATCTGATTAGACTATGAAGACAAATAATGAGTTTCTCTTTTATGTTCTGAAAACGGGAGTTACACTGTGGGTTAAATAATGCTCTTCCCAAATTCATATAATGAAGTCCTGACCCCTAGTACCTCAGACTGTACCACAGTTGAACACAAGTCCTTCCAGAGACAATTAAATAAAATTCCTATCATTAGGGTTATCTCTAATGCAACATGTATGATATCTGCAAAAAAGGGGAAATATTCCAATGAGGGAACTATTGGTCATTATAGATGCTGGGGATGGGAAGTCACTGTCTTCAATGTAAACCCACTGGTGAACTCACAATCTGAATGAATAGTTCCACAGTATCCATACAATCCTGCAGAAAGGTCACTGTTAACCTCTGTGGGTCTCAAAGTAAAATAAAAAAGACATAAACAGGGGAACAGGTCTTTTTTTGTTTTTTTTTTTTTTTTTTTTTTTTTTTTTTTTTTTTTTTTTTTTTTTTTTTTTT